>NC_051185.1:147884762-147941464 GCF_013339695.2 Rhipicephalus sanguineus
CTTGTAGTTAACGCGCACGCTGCGAACTTTTTATTGTTCAAAACGCACAGGAAAAATCTCCCACCGGCACCAACTTGGAGGTCAAAGCGTAAGACTGGTTACGCACTACGACTACGAGGGACGAACGGGTGCCGCCTTAAGGAGCTTCGCCCCTAAAAATTCGGGGGGGGAGGGGCACGGCCCTGTGTGCCACCCCCTGGCTACGCCACTGGTTGCAAGTAGCACACGTCATGTGCTCTTCTTGCTCCCCGTGTTTTCAGCTCTATGGCTTCATCGATTGTAACATTCTTAATTCATCCCTTCTTAAGTGCCGTTTGGCAAAAACCAACATCACATTCCAGCATACTACAGTAAGTTTGAGATCCATGTCGTTCTTCGTATGTTTTCAATGCAGGCAATAAGGAAGAGTTAGGCAAAAGCGTGCCTCTCTCGAGTCCCACCTTCCTGAGTATGTGGGCGAGAATGCGCCTCCTGCCCGATAAGATGAAGGTGAGCTGAGTTACAAAGGAATCGTGTTCTCTAAATTTAACAGTATAAACCTTCGGCAACAGAATAAACCCACGATTTAAGAGGTGGATCAATTCGATAAATCAGTTTTATTGCTTCATCGGGCGGTCAATTCATCAGTAACTTGATGTTGTCGAGTCCAGCCCAGTTCAACCACCACTGCATAGATCAATGTCCCGTGTGCAGTTGCTGACACCCATCTCTGACCTGATGATTGACACCCTCCCTTTTTCATTGTGCCTCACTTGCACAAGTGAAAAGTGATTACCATGGCTCTGTAACCTCTTGTAGGTGACCAGTAGGTGCGAACCACCTGCCTTTATGTTGATAAGGCAGTCCTAGCATACATACATCAATGGGTACATAAGTATCTACAGGTGTTTTTTCATACTGTAGATACATTGTGCTATTTATTCCTATCTGTTCGTCTCTCTCGTAAGGCACAACTACTTGATGGCGAAAGTTTAAGCAGTTTCGTTTACGAAACTGGTGAAAGCTTAGTTTCGTAGATGGTTGCCATAGTTCTCACGCCAACAGTTATCACTTCCTTCATGGCACTGTGGAGATTGAAATACATTAAAAATATTAGCAATTTCTTGTACAGCAAATCATTAACTGCATTCTACTGAAACATTATCCGGTCAGAAAAAGTGAAACAGCAGTGCCTACGAAACGTATATTTGAATTATCATTTGTCAGTACCCAAATCAACCACCTCAAGTCGCAACTCAAATTCATGGCTCATGTCAAGAACAAGTGCATTAGTCACGCTGTACTTGAAGACTCGCATGGAATGAAAAAACCACGCTCACAGAAAGAGAATCTTTGTCGCTCAAACTCTCTCGAAGGCGAGCAAGTAAACGCACTGGACATTCACGACGACGACAGGCTCTTGCAAGAAGATTCCGATTCCGCATTCGACTTTCCGCATTTGGCACTAGAAGTGTAGATCGTACAGACGCCGACTGGAAAATCTGCAAGCATATATAAAAGTAAAGCAACCTGACCTCATCGCTTTGCAAGAGAGCAATAGTGAAAAAGTAAGGCTCACAGGATACAACACTCACCCGGAGCCCAACAACCGCCATTCTAAAAGAACTTCTTGCTGGGCGAGTTGGCGTATGTCTGTGGTGGGAATTGTTGCGCATTCACTCGGACGAACACAGGAAGGAAAGGACAGAGTAAACGGAAAGAGCGCAAACTATCAACTGTTACGTTAGTTTGCGCCTATCAACTTAGTTGACATTTTGCGCTCTTTCCATTTACTCTGTCCTTTTCTTCCTGTGTTCGTCCGATTGAATGCGCAACAATTCCCACCACAGATCGCCATTCTACTCAGGGATACCGTCACGACTTAAGCGCATAAGATAGAAGACATTACAGACGAACGCACCACTGTGGAAGTCATTCAGGAACTCAAAGCCTCTGAAAGCCACAACACAACAAAGTCACAACAAAGCCTCTACGACACTAACGTACACAGTCCACCGAGAGATCAGCTCGCGCACTACGATCGCTTCATCCGCGAACTCAGAAAACGCACGAGAGGTCACCGACTCGTGATGGTAGGGGACTTCAACGCACCTCACACAGTTTGGGGCTATGCCGTATCACCACCAAGAAAGGCGCGAGAATCCACGATGCCGCTCAACCAAAACATCCAATGATCCGCCTCAGCCCGCAAGAGTAGGAAACAGCGTCTCGAGAGATACCAACCCCGATCTCACATTTACGCGCTACGTCAAGAAGGCAGGATGGACCTGTCTCCCCGAGACGCTTGGTAGTGATAACCACATCATTCAACTCGACATTGAGTATGAACGTCGACCGACCAAAACTGGGACAACAAGACTGGCAGACTTTAGCGCCTTCAGAAACGAGCTCGACGACGATGACGCAATAGCGGACGTCGACGCCTGGTTCACAGAGGTTCTGGATACCGCCCAACGGTGCAACAGAGTCATACAACTTAACGAAGACAACCCCCAACTGATCCCCATTTACTCCCCCTCCGGAAGGCCAGAAGTGCATTACTAAACAAATTTAAGAGGCAGAAACTCAACAAAATTACACCATATCCCGCTAAAGGGGATCATGAGACGATGCGAAGCCGGAGCACTTGCGCGATCGCATTCCGTTGGCGTTCGTTGGGCATGCTACCGACTTCGCGCCGTGGAACGCGAAGAGGAATGCTATGCGCGTCGTGTCTTCCATCTAGCCTGGCCGTTAATTCTCACAGGGCGAGCAGCGAACGCGGTCGACAGGCGTGCGCGAGGGGGGCAGCGTAGGAGGGGAGAGAGGGACAGGGGACGCGCATGCGCTGGCGCTCATCGCGGCGATGTGCAGGAGAGAATTTCGGCATGTCGAGCACGCGTTTCAGAGGAGGAGTGGAGAGGGAGAGAGGAGAGGGGAAGTAGAGAGGAGGAGGCGAGATAGGAAAGGGGAACGGGAAAGTGGAGAGGGAAAGGAGGAGTGGAGAGGTCGTGTGTGGAGAGGGTTTACGCATGCGCAGTAAGGGTGGTCCCGCCGCACACCACCACCATCACCGGTTTGAGCTTGGCTATAAGATGCTTTGCATCTAAAAACACTCAAGAAGGGAATTTCCTTATTGACAGAACAGTCTCAAAACATGCTGAACTGCTAGCAAGACACAAATGGCGCGACGTCTGCGTTAAGCTCCCGGGTACACTCAGAACCAAGCAGACGTGGCACCTGCTGCGCGCTCTCCTATACGAGGACCTGACACAGCAGCGGCAATGCTTCCGTAGGCTAACACACAACTACGACGGCTAGGAGGAAGGGCTGCTCTGCGAACTATGCAAGAAGTTCCGCGGTTCTGTCTAATCAGCGACAATCTCACCACCGTCCACAGAATACGAAGGCATCGCTGACCTTGACAGGCCCTTCACACCAGCAGAGCTCGAAGAGGCCGTTTCTAAGCTCACGAGAAACACGAGTTCGGGCAAATATAGAATAATCAACAAGCACGTCTGACAGCTTCCCAATCAGGCTTTGACTGCTCTCCTACGATACTACAACGAGTGCTGGGGCAAGGAAGAAGTTTCGGCCGCGTGGAAGCATTCGGAGGTGGTCATGATACCTATGCCCAATAAGCCCATAGCTGTTGAGAACTTAAGACCCATTTCGTGCGTGACTTCGTGCGTTGGCAAGTGCTTTGAGCATACGATACATGACCGGCTCCCATCACACCTTGAAGACAAAGGGTACTACCCAGACACTATGTTCGGATTCCGCCAGCTTCTCTCTATGTAGGACGTCCTCTTACTCTTGAAGGAAGGTCTAGTTGACCACCTCAGCAAGAATAGCAAGTCGTCCGTTTTGCCCTCGATGGCAAGAGCGCCTTCGACAATGTTAGCCATAAAGCCATACTGGAAAGTTTCGAAGACGCCGGCTGCGGTTCAAGGACCTATGGCTATGTTCGAAACTTTCTCACTGGTCGTACGGCCACGGTGGGGATATCCAACCTATGAGGTAACAAATTTGAGCTGCCGAACAGGGGCACACTTCAAGGCTCTGTCGTCTCACCACTGCTATTCAACATGGCGCTCATTACGCTCCGCCGGCTTCTTGAAGACATACCACGCCTGCGTCACGCTATATACGCTGACGATATTACGCTGTGGACGCGAAGCAAGAGCACCAGCGAACAAGAAAGCTGCCTTCAGGAAGCGATTGACGTCATCGAGAACTACCTCGACAGCTGCGGCCTCCGTTCCTCGCCTGAAAAATAGGAATTACTTGTACTCAAGGCTCGCACGCAAGGAAGACCTCCAACCTGCGTAGTGTCATGTGCGTCGCCTTCCACAGGGTCCAAATATCAAAGGTATCCTCGCTTCACCTGCATCGCACCTGCATCGCGACGGATCGGGGTTCAACACGCCTCTTCGCCTTCAAAGCACAGTTTTACAACTCACGCACCTCGTAAGGACAGTCGCCAACAGCCGCACTGTTCTGAAGGAACAAAATACCCCAAGAGTCGCGCAAACTCTTCTAAGCAGCCGAATAACCTACGGAACCCCGTACCTCGCTCTCAAGACGTCTGAAGTCGACAAGCTGAGGGTGCTCATCCGCAAAGCTACAGAGCTCGCCATGGGTCTACCTTCGATGGCGTCGACCTCCAGACTCCTTAGAATGGGGGTACGCAACACCTGGCAAGAGTTGGTAGCACAGCGGACCAGTCAACTGGAGATACTGAAGCTCACGTCGACGGGCGGATCGGTCCTTGCGCACTTGGGATACTGGGAGCGCTACATCTGCGAGGCGGGCCGCTAAGTGATGGTACCGACATGCCTCCAAGAATCACTGAGCATCGCCCAAGTGCCACGTAATATGCATCCCGAATATCATCGGAAACGACTGGTCGCTGTAGTCGACACCGTCTGGAGAAGAGACCAGCACGATCCAGACGCTCACTATGTCGACGCGACTAAATACCCGGGCAAGAACACGTACACTTTAAGCGTAGTCAACGCAGGTCGACGCAGTCAACTGTGCCACCCTTCTAAGCAGGAGGAAAGGAGCTGGCATCTGCCACCGTCAGGGTACAGAGCTCCCAGGCGGCGGAAGCAGCGGCGATCGCCTTCGCCACAACGACAAGTACAGACGCGGTTGTAGTCTTCACAGACTCCCAATCTGCTGTCTGCAATTACACGCGAGGCTGAAACTCAATCGAGCCACTCAAAATTTTGAGTAAGAGCAGCACTCCGCTTTCTCACACCTGCGCATTGTGGGTGCCGGGGCACGAGGAGCTCGAGGGAAACGAGGCGGCTCACGCCGTAGCCCGCGGTCACGTCAACCGGGCCTCTCTCACCGCTAACTCGACCCGCGGTTAGCCAGCGCTGCAGCAGAAGTGGAGGCCGTACCACCGACGTAAAACGCCGCACCGCAGCACCATCGCCTAGATCGCAGGGTG
Organism: Rhipicephalus sanguineus; assembly: GCF_013339695.2. Classification (NCBI taxonomy): domain Eukaryota; kingdom Metazoa; phylum Arthropoda; class Arachnida; order Ixodida; family Ixodidae; genus Rhipicephalus; species Rhipicephalus sanguineus. Next base: position 147,890,203 of record NC_051185.1, read on the forward strand.
TACCCGCCACCTCACTCCAAGCTGACTAAGAAAGAAACCACAGCATTTCGCAGACTGCAGAGCAACACGTACATGCACGGTATCCCGCTACATCGAGTCTATCCGACGCTTTATGCATACAACTGCCCGTTATGCGACGTTCCCGACAAAACGGCACACCTAATACTCGAGCGTCCGTGGCGTCACCAAGATGCCGATAGCAAGCCCGCAACGACCGCGCACATCTACCTCCTTGCCGAGACGTGCCAGGCCAAGATCTGCGCACGGGACCTAGACGACCAACAAGGACTTGCCGCCAGGGTGCGGGAGGCGATCACGTCCAGAGGATTCCTAGAATGAGGTACCCTCCCACCTAGGGTGACCATGAGCTTACGAGCTCGGGAACACTTTAGGAAAAGTATGTTTATTTTATTATCATCATCATTCGTCAGCTATTGTTACTACGAGAACAGAAATCTGGGCGAGTTTGTAAGAATTCATCATAGAGCAGGTAGCGCAAAAAAAAACGCTACCTGCTGTATGATGAAGTACTGTTACTACTTTTATCAAATGCTCTGTGCGCACGCTGCAGTAAGTCGTGTTTTCCGAGCGTGAACCTAAGTACCTTTCTCGATCTATTAGAACTCCATTTTTTTCATTACTGGGTACATGACTCATTCGTTGCAGTTGTTGGAGCAAGAAAATCATTACAGCAATACGGGCACTGCTTGGTTCGAAATGAACCAAAGATGGCTGAAACAAAAGTGCCATTATTTGTTGGGCAGCTAAGTTTTTCTGTCTTGGTCAAAAGGCTTTTTAAACTTCGCAGCTGAGTGGAGAAAAGGGCATCCCCCCTTGCCATCCCAAGCTGTTTCTAGTTATGTTACTCAATTATTGAATAGCCTGCAGGAACACAATACATCATGAGTGCTTACAATTAAATGTGTATAAAGATTTGTTGTGCGCTCTGTCTACATCATCACCCTCCTCTCGTTTTCCTGAAGCATATAAACCCCTTTAAATCTTGTCATACCGATCATAATTCAATGAGTTTCTTACCTCACATCTTTGCAGAAGCCGGGTGGAGAGGCCAGTGTGAAATCTGATGACGACTGTGCTCAAGGGGAACTTGCTACTATGGTTCCAGTCACAAAAGTGGCCCATGGTTGTCCTTTCAACGAAGATGGCAGCGACCCGCTCAGCTGAATTTAGTAATGCTGATGATCCATTCAGCTAGTTCTGCAAATCATCCTAAGTTTAAGTGTCGTGCGCAACGAGACTCGACAGAAGTTGCTGCAGTTGCGATTCACGACACGGAGTGACTGCAGTCGCTGTACGCTAATCGCGATTTCAATTCGTCTTCGGTGAACTATCACTTGTACAAATGGCCACAGCATTCTTAACATGCAAATTTGAAGCTCTTATGTTGGTGATGCAAGGGGGCTTTGACTTCGTGCGCTGTTTATAAACCATCGGTGCCCATTTTGACAAGAATAATGAGCTGTCTGGAAGTTGCTCCACAGATACGACTGTACAGAGCCCGTATAGAAATGACAAAAGAAGGTATACGCCCGATTGCGTAGTGGCAATGTATTTTCCTCGTTTCTGGCTCCCGTTCTGCTATATTTGAGCTCTGCATTATTTCCTCTAATGACGCAACGTTTATACGATATACGAGTAACAATATAATAGGAAAAACGTACTGCGCGCGATTGCTTGGCAAAACGTGACAAAGAACAGTGTGGGTGCGAGCTCCGCTTCCGAATTAGCCCACCACATAAGTACACTTTATAATTTTAGAACTTCAGTGCTGTATTGATGAAATGGTGTTTCACAAATCTTTTTTTCATTCCTTCGGAAGCAGAAATTGCCTTTACTGCTTAATAAAGAATAACCAGGTGGTAGGTTTCTTATCCCTCTTGAAAATTTTATTGAGTGGACATCAACGTGGTGCCACTGATTTCAATAAGTTGTCTCCTATTCTGGATAATTCTGTACATGACGTAGTGCAGAAACCGGACAACTTTATATGTCGGCTTCCTGTAGCAGTGGAGTAGTAGTCTTGCATGAAAAACAACTTAACTAAAGCAGATCGCGTCAAAATTTATTACAACAAGACTAGTTAAACGGTATACGCAAGGTGGTGTGGTCGCCGTACGCTTTTCATTTACTCTGGTTCTGCGTGTATGAAAGTCATGGTTTCAGGTGTTCGGATGACGAGATAAGGCGAGACCTTCCTCGAAGCGCAGATCATAATTAAAGCAAAATTGAGCAAAAATATGACCTGTCATTTATGTTCGTAATAAGGCCATGTTATGACACACCAATTTTGGTATACATCCGATTAACGAAACGGCCAGGAGAGCACAAAGTCGTAGGCGGCTAGATAGATAGATAGATAGATACGCCCAAAGTCGCAGAAGTTCGCTAAGAAATGCTTCACATTTAAAACTATTCCATGCAGCCCTTGCCCTGCGCGAACTGAAGACTACGCTGTTTGACTGCTGAAATAAGGCTGCCGGACTCCTATTTTTACGAGTCAGTTTCTTCTTTTGAAGGAGCTGACGTCATAGCAAAAGATGTATCAGCTGGAGGAGTTAAACTATATTCGTGTATTGTTCTTTTGGAGACAGCGTGTCGTATTCTGGTGTAAGGACACTGCGTGTGACATCTGAAGCATATTCGCGTTGTGAATAAACCATCTGTTGAACATTATAGCTGGTGTTGCGTCAACTCTGCCCACTCTCGTGTCCTTCGCGCTGTAATCGTGTGAGAAATTATACCACGCGTCAAGCGTTACTGTGAAGACAAATCAGACAAAACAATATTCTAACACATATATAGGCATTATTTTATTAATCCCAGACAAATTTACCGCGAACAAAAAAGATCGAGAGTTATTGCGCAAGTTCAGAACTTCAGATAAATGCGGCGCATAAGTACTTCGAAGAAACCCAAGAAGCTATTCATGGCAGCGAGTGTTTCGAGCAAATCACATAACTCATGTTCGGCTAGTTACACCAACGCCCACCTTTCGGCGGTTCGGTGAAGCAGCTGTGCGAGTGCATAAGTGACAAAAGTGAATACCAGATAATTGGCACTCGTTGGCGCCTTCGAACATTTCAGCTGCCTTCTAGCGAATTTCCTGAATTATTCGTGTTGATGATCAAACAGCCGAAGGTCTCGCACTTAATCGTAACGGAGCAGGCTGGTGACTCGTGCGGATTTAACGCAATGCTGAACCAACGCAGGAAAGCTATGATCATGAACTTCGGAACAAAACTTAGATACTCATGGACAACCCTCAACAACGTGAGCGTTTTGTCTGCAAGGTGAGCAAGCCTAATTTGAAGCATTAGGTGGCACTCTTACGTTTATGTGATATTTTCTACTTGCGCGTACCGTAGAAAATGCGTTTTTTGTGCGTTTATATTGCGCGACTGCCCCAAATTGGGTACAATAAGAAAAAAAATTCTTACCTGCAACCATCTTTATGCCTTATTGATTCGCATTGCTTACTAACTGCTATGATAGGTCAGGTTAGGTTGGGTATCGTTAAGTCATTGTGATTTGCTTATTGATTCCCATTGGCCTCCATACCACGCATTTGTGTTTAATTTTATTCAAACTTCGTTGACCGTCAGGATATTCCAACTGGAGAAATGACTTATTCAGAACGAACCATCGGCCCGTTTGTAATAAGCTTTCAGCGGAACCCCTTTCTTTAAAGCTTCGTGTTACAAACGCATGGACAACAATCAGTTTTCCTGCTCATGCTCCTTCCTGCACCTTACGGAGTTATGCAGTACTATTTTTTCACATTCCATTTTCCTGTGTTACAATATTTTCTTGAACTCGCCATCTAGCTACGATCTACTATTGTTTTGCTTAACTCATGGAACCCGCGCCCCAGAAGGACGTTTGGGGAGGATTCGAGTCTCTCAGTAATTAAGACAGGTTTTCTTCGCCTGGTTTTCTCTGAGAATGCGATGTGAATTTTTTCTAGCTTCGTGCTGCAAATAGGCGGATGAAAATGTTTCCCTTTCAGTGTACAGTGATCTCTTTCTTTATTGCCATAAGGCTTGCCTTTCAAAGGACCGGCATATGGCCAGGGCATGTGATTAGATCCTGGTGGAAATGAAACGACCGTGAATCACACTGACATATTCAAGCATCCTTTTCGCGATTTGAGTAGGATTATATTATGAAATTGCGTTTGAAAGTCACAAAATACTGGTATGAAAAAATCCGTAGACAGGGGGTAGGTGGTCGAGCCGACGTTTCGACAAGTGGACTTGTCTTCTTCAAGGCTGGTGTTCCAGCCTTGAAAAATACAAGTCCACTTGTCGAAACGTCGGCTCGAGCAAGCTCTCTGCCAAGCTTGTCAGCCTACATCATATGTGGCCAAAACATATCAGTGAAGTGGGATCAGGCTAGCCAACGCACTGCTTTAAAAATCGATTTGAAATGTTGGCATTATTCCAGCATTTCGTAAAACATCTTTTTGTGTCACCGTCTATGAACAAACAGCGGTAAGGGTGCACAGAACGCTGGCGTTCTTCTGAAGTCGCCTGTAGAGCCTACATTTTTTGAGCCTACATGCCTACATTTTTCGGATAAGTTCACTTTAAATTAGTGAAAGTTTTTAAATTATTCGGCTTTATTTGAGAAAAAGAAAGGTTTGTGACTTTTGTTGCACTCTGAGCGACCAAAGTTTTGAAAGTGGACCTTTCGCTGCGGCGTCCACGTTTATGGACGCCAGGCAGTTCGTGTAGAAGCTGATAGAACGCCGCATGGTAGTAGGACCCGCTTCCTTGCCGTGCGGCTCTGCACAAAACATTGTCTGTAATGTAGCTAAATACGCCTTTTAGAAGTTATTTAGAATTTATTTGCTTTATTCGGGACGGGTATCAAGTGATAAAGACCTACATGGCATAATTTTCGAGCTGACTAGCGGCAGCGTATATTCCGATTTGCATAGCACCGGTAATTAAAGCGTTTAAGCAGAGCTATCAACAAGCAAAGGCCTCTTGAACAATGCTACTGCTGATGATGAAAACATTCAGTCTGAACGTAACCATGAACGCATCGGTTGTGATCAACGACGACACAGATGATGACGAACGCGTGGAAGTAGAACTGTGGGCAAGAAAATGGGCCTTGAATGGTGATGGTGTTGATGAAAGCGTTGAACATGAGGATTAACGTGTTGATGGTGACGATAATGAACGATGATGATGAAAGTATTGAATTAGAGCCGTTAGGAAGCGGCCACGTGAACGTTTATAATAATGATGATGATATTAATGAAGAACGCGTTGAATTGATGATGAAGGCGTTGGCTATGGTTAGTAGTGATGATGATAATGAATAATGCGTTGGAACAGAGCCATCAGCAAGCAAGGTTCCCATGTACGATGAAGGATGATAGACACAGTGTGTGGTGTTCCCGGCGTCCACATATGTAGACCCCTTGCTTTCTTCTAGAACTAAAGCTAAATGTCCCAGGTTTTCGGTTTATTCCCACTTTCGTACGTATCGTAATTGCATGGACGCAAAAAACGCCAGGCCTGCGTGGAGCGATCAGCACAACCGCAGCGCAAGCTGGAAGAACGCCCTTTCTACAGCACGTTCGAAACTCTCCTGGGGAAACCAATACAAGTACACATGCAAGGTATGCGCTACGCCACAAATCATGATTTTTGTGAAGTAGGGAGGCACCCACTATGCCATTATTCCTCTTTCTGCGGATTATCCAGGTACCCGCTACACATCTGTAAGGCCTATGTACACTTTGTTGATGCTGCACGTGGCCGATGACGACGAAGAATTGTGGTTGAGCACTTTGTAGTGGGTGGGAAGCTTTAAACCACACACTCGTTGCGCAATTAGCATAGTGTGATGCCGGGTTCTTATTTTGCTCTCCTGCCACGCTATATTACACATGTTAACGCGATTCCTTGCTGGACATGACGCCTGTATGGGCGTCATGTCCAGCATGTCTCTTTGCAAAGAGTTTCAAGAACCAGCGTGAGTGAGTCTGATCGGGAACTTTGTTGAAGATTGCAAGGTTAAGGACCCAGTACCATAGTGGATCGGGAAATTTGAGCCACTTATGGGCATAAAAGAATTATAGTCGTTACGTAAGCGCAGTGTCCCCACTGGTTTATGCACGCCCCGCCACGGTGGTCTAGTGGTTATGGCGCTCGACTGCTGATCCGAAGGTCGCGGGATCGAATCCCGGCCGCGGCGGCTGCATTTTCGATGGAGGCACGTGTACTTAGATTTATGTGCATGTTAAAGAACCCCAGGTGGTCGAAATTTCCGCAGCCCTCCACTACGGGGTCTCTAATAATCATATCGTGGTTTTGGGACGTGCAGTGTATTATTAATGTATTGATGTGCAAGCGAATGTAATAAAGAAAGAAAGCAACGTGACTCTGTGGTAGAATAATCGACTGCCACGCAGAGGGCCCGGGTTCAAATCCCATCAGATCCTGGATACTTATTTCATTTTTTCTTATTTCGCGCGATAGCGGTTACGGACACCGTCGGCGGCGAACAAATACCCCACTGCCTTGTGATCTGATGACAGCTTCGGCTGTAAAAAATATTCACTTGAGCAACTGGATTGGCCGTGGGATACAAAGGGTTAAAGGCTTCAATCATCGTTATTACTACCTGCATCTGGACAATACTCCCTTAGGGTGTAATACGATAGGTGTAATGAGGTTCTGCGTTGTCAGTTTTACATTGTGAAAAAATTATGTGGATGAAAGGTGGGAGAAAGGAGGTAAATTCATGATCTGACATCATTCATCAAGAACGGGACCGCTCAGGTCGGGCGGCTTCTTCCTAGGGAGTACGAGCAGTTTTGGTCATTCTGGCAGAACGAACTCCAGAAATATCGACACTCTCCTTTACACTCCACCCAGCCCCTCACTGACCTAATTCCCGCAAACAGCTGCGTTCGGACCACGGTATAAGCTATATACTCTTTAGGTGGGGGCACTTCTCGGCTTGCTTGCCAGGCGCGTTCGGCCGGATAAAGCAACAATGGTGCGTGTCTATTGGTCCGGTGTCGCCACCGGATATCCATTGGCGGGACGACGCAAGTTCACGAAGAAAATATTTTATGTACCGTTGCTAAAGCAACCGACGTAGTCGGCGGCAACTTCGGGGTTAGCCGCAAGTCGTGTTTTTTACGTGCGAAAAACGTGGCATGCGTTTCGAGCATTAGTTGCTAGCATGCCATAGCAGCGTTGGCGAGCTAAAAAAATTCAAATCTTCCACTGAGGAGTGGGAGACGCTTCTACGCAGCCCCGCGCCCAACGATCAGCTCACGGTAGTCCAGCGGGCCCGCGAGGTGGCAGGCAGGCTCGGCTTGACGGTGGGATTGAGCCGGGTGCGCGACCCAGTCGTGTTCTGCAGGACCCAATAAAGTTATTTTCCTTCTTTCCTTCCAGCCTCTCATTGGTTAGCTCTTTCCGCCGAGCCTCACCTTTGCCCCTCTTGTCGCGCCTCCCATCAACACTCTAGATTTCAAGGTCTGAAGACTGTCGCCCTGACGCCACGAAGCGGTGGAGGCGGCTGCTCGCCACCGAACAGCGAAGGCTAGCGTGATAGCGGGTTCAAATCCCAGCGGGTCTGCTGTGCGCTTGTCCGTGTCTTTCGTCAGTGTTCCTGTCTTGCGCCTAAGAATTCCTTTCCCAGGGGTGAAGGAATTGCGTGCGCGCATTTACGGTCAAATAAACGTTACATATTTTGACATCTTTTCCACCTTGCGAACAGTAAAAGAAGTGTGCTTGCTATTAGGAACAGAACCCAGTTTTTCTGAGCTTATGCTTTTTATTTCAACTCGGTAGTAGGAAGAATAGATATATGAAATGCTGAGAAACTTCGCATAACTTTGTTCACGGGTTCTTGGTAATACATCCGGTATGTAGCAGAAATTTGCGACTGATTGGTATATCGACCACAAAAGAGGCCGAATACGTAGTCGCACCTCGAAAAGTATTATCTTTGAGTAAAACATTCGAGGAAGGTTGAATGAAAAAAAAAACGATTCATGCGAACAAGCTAACGTCACTTAGTAAACTTGTTGGCTACTTGGTGCATGTTTACTCAAATACAGAAAATACGCGGGGTCGAGGAATAATTTAAGAATTCTGTCTGAAATTCCTCGGCGGTACGCGTCTTTTTTTTGTATTTCAGTAAGCTAACGATAGACGTTTAGTAAAACTACAACGTTAACTAACACTTACTTACATTTGCCTTCTAGAGTTGCGCTTTCCAATGGCAGGAAAACTTATAAACAGGTAATAAATAAAACAGAAGAAATTTCATACCAGGTCACGAGAGTGCTCTATAAACGAGAGCGGGAGATTGATGACATCTTTTCTAAACAACTTTATTTACAACAGAGCCAAAGGTACTTCTAGAGCTGTTTCAAGCTGAGCGTTTCCAGCTGTCTCTTTTTGATGTCCATTCAACTTCTAAAATCTTATCATTCATTCGGCTGAAAAAAATGTTTGACAAGATTCGTGCTGCACCGTAACACGTGCTTCAGAACCAGCTGTGTAGCGTGTCCATCGTCACAGGCCTGAAAATATGACGACTCGTCGTTGGTTAGAAGCTCCACGGTGAGGTCTGTCCCCACTTGGTGCTGGTTCGGGAAAGTGTCTTCTTTTGACATTTGCTCCACGACTGCATATTTATGCGTAACAGCATTTACGACAAACAGCGCTGAATGCAGGAGACCTTCTTGATCCGTTGCTGTGATGAAGTCACAGAACCTCTCTGCAACACAAACTGAAGTTTCTTTATTCACTGTCAATACTACTGTGCATTTCTCACACTTGAGTTTCTTCAAGGCGGCGTAGACAGCATACCCTGCCACATACACCAGTACCGGGATAATAGCCTTCATCTATGACATTGTTTGTTCAGTGACAACTACGTTGCAGCCAGGCCGTGATAGTTAGCTTCCCTTTGAAGGTCCTGCCATTGCTCGTCTTCGTCATTACCATTTCTAGAAGTGGCGACCGTCGTACTTCTTTCTAATTACGCTGGGAAGTATAAGAACAAAAATTCTGCAGGGCAACTCACCCTGGAGTACTGCGAAGGAGTGAAGTTGTGACGTGAATTAACACGCAGCCATTTTCTGCGTAGTTCTGCGTCTTGGTGAAATCGGAAAACGCGCACCTTGCACTTCATATCGTATTTACCATGGCACTGAGTGACACAACACTTGTTTGCTATGACGAATGCAATGTCACACACACGCTTCAGCACGCACGACGTTCTCACACTTTTGGAACAACGGCCCACTGCACTCAAGGGCCGACGTACCACGTGTCGAAGCAAGAAACAACCTGACGGGCCTGTGTGCTGCTGCACTGTTTGTCCTCCATCATCAAATATAGTGCGTGTTTGAGTACATAGTTTTCTCGATAGATGCTGATGTTTCGTTCAAACATAACTGTTTACATGATTATTGCAGCTTTCTTCCGCCATTTGATTTTCCTTATTAAGAGAAATGCTGTGAATTTATAAATGACGACCAGAGTCACGTGTGCCAAGTTGTATCCATCCGCGTTTGAGCTGTTCCTCTGCACAGCCCAGTCATGCGCGCCGCCGGGAGCGGGGGAAACCGGATTCCCGCCGTCGCCGCCTGCGGTTGGTGACGTCAGCACTCCGAACATGGAGAGCCATCCGGCCTTATGTTGAATTCCACTGGCGGATTCGGAGTGGCCGACAAATTCTGCGCCGGAGCACTCCACTCCGGTGGAGAGCAACCGAGGGAAATCTGCCAATGGAACATAAGCGTCCTCGCCATAGCAAATGGTAGGGGGCGCTAGCGTACATCTGTTTCGCAAGCGCCCAGCATTCCTCGCGTTTCGCGCCGTTTTCGCCTTCACAGGCGCGAGCGGAGAGAACGGGCGCGATCGGACAACGCACTGCATCGCGCACGCGGTGCGCCACGCTCTGCGCACGCGCGGGGAGCTCGCGACTTCCGGTCGAATCCGCCGCCTTTCGCGGAGTAGAGAGAGCTGCTCCGTGGAGTGAATCTGGCCGCGGAGCTGCTTCAGATCTGCCAATGAAACATACAGGGAGCACTCTCAATCCGCCAATGGAACAGAATTGCTCCGAATGGAGCAGAAAAACTGCTACTGGAAGTGCTCCAAATCTGCCAATGGAATTCACCATTAAAGTCTAGAAGGTCTTGCTCCCATTGGTTCACCCTTTCCACCAAGATTCACTTTTGCCTCTCTACGCAAGACACTGCCTTCCTCCTTTCCGTCAAGCCTCTCTCGGCACGGCACAGCCCTCTTCCTTCCTGCCGACCCTCCCTCTTACCACGCTGCAAGACCACGTGACCAATGTTATACCGGCGGCGGCAGCGAAAGGTTGACTAAGGACAGTTTCGCTGTTTAAAAATTGCTTTAGTGCAAATTATATCTAGCGAGTGAAGCCACACCTCCGCCATTTAACTCCAGGTACAGTAAAATGTTAGAATACAGCGAAGAAAATACAGTGTTTCCTACACACGCCGTAAGAACACAATGTCGGTAATTTTCTCGGGCAGACACTGCTCAAAGGGTGTCTAAGAGTTACTGGTTTCCTTAAAGCTTCAAAGTCTTGGCAAAGTTTAGTCGACGTCAAGTTACCAATACTAAGTCAGATATATTACTTTCTCAGAAATAGCAATCTCTTATTTTAAATTTGAGCTAGCGTTTACGTTAGCGCAACAAAAGTACACTATCTCTGACCGGGAATCACGCAATGTTTTTGAGTGAGCTCAAGGCAAATTCTGGCTTTACATCTTCTGCTAAGACCTTGTGACAGCTTCCACTTCAGAATATTTTTTAAACCTCTTTGATTCAAACCTAGAGATCTAAGGATTTCGCATTAAAGGTGATTTAATTGCAGTACTGTGATACGGTAACATTATAGCGCAGCTGCATGCAGCTATCCTGACGGGCTGCTGTATTCATACATACGAAAATATATGTGGTTAAAAATCAAAGGATGATTTTGAGCACTTTGGACTCTTCTATGGAGAGGTGGTGAGGGTGCGTTTATAATGAAAGGAAACGCTCCAGAGTACCATATGTTGAGGATCCGGTCCTACGTATCCCAATGTTCGATTGCTGCTGTAGATAAGCAACAGATGATCGCGGTTACCTGTTATCAAATACGGCCACCGCGACTACCCTTGAAAACGTTTCTAATATCTCACAAATACTTCTCCAAATGTATGTCAAGCAGAATTGCAGATCAGGCGTTTTGATCCCTTGCGCAGACTAACAGTCTTTTAGTTCAATCTTTTCAAATTTGATAATTATAACTTTTGTTAAGAGAAATAAACTCTCCTGTTACTGCGACTCCAGGTTTCGAGCCACATCGCAGCAAGAGACCACCCAAAAGGAGCGTAACCTCTTGCGTTCACTCAGGCAGAGTCTATTTGCATTTCAACAGCTCGACGTCGCGGCCTAGGCTGAAACGTCACGTGTGACGTCATACGACTGCAGTGCAGTTTGAATGAAAGGCAAGATTTTGCCAGCGTTTCTAACCCCTTCAGACACGCATTATGATTCACTGTCTGCAAAAGCATCAAATTCGCATGGCATGATTCGAAGGCACTCAGTATTACATTCCAGGAAAGAAAACGAACGAATGCGTTGCTTTTTGTGAGTTTGAGTAATTGATGTTAATTCGCGTGTAACTAATTATCTAATTATTCTGCCATCAGACAGCTTCAATACTTGCATAAAAAGAATCACCTATTAGGCCCGAAAAGCATGCACACCTTCTTTTTTGGTTGTATTCATTTCGAGCGAAGAAAAAAATATACTCTTGACGTTGGTCCTGGAACGCGGCACGTCGAACGATCGTCTAACACGATAGTGTCTCCAGCAAAGTGATCCTCTGCAGCAATACGCAGGACAATGAAGTTAAATGACCGCTAGTTATCCAATCAGGAAGCGTGCACGAATGCGCACACTGAGTTTCAGGACATTTGAAAAAACACGCGGCGTGGGACGCGCCTCTAAAGTTCGTCTCCCCAAACGAGGACGCCGTGTCGCAAAGGGCTAAAGTATCGCTGTTTTGCCGAAGTCAGTGGTTGGCCTGTTCCATTGGCAGTAATTACCTACTCCGTGCCGCTTCGCGGTTCTCACTATTCTGCCCGAATTACAGCAATTTACAAAGTCAGCAGCAACGTTCCGCTCCACAATTGACGTCATACACGCCTTTCTGCTTCATGTCACGTCACCCTGAGCTGTTGAGGTGCAAGTAGACCCTGCCAAGTGTCACATGACAGGGGGCACGTCATGGTGACGTAGCAGCCCCTGTTATTTTCTTCCTTGCCTTTCTATTTCGATTCTCGGCGCAGTTGCGGTGGCGGCATTGCGCAGCCGCAGCCGTGGCCTATTTGAGGGCCCGCCTTCAACGCGGAAGGCACTGTGTTCGATTCCCAGGGCCGCCTGTCACACGCCGGTTATTCTAATGGGCAGAGAGGTACCGCGACTTGGCACTCGGTGTTGTGGGTACTCATATCTCGAAAAGGTGCCCTTTCCTCTCTGCCTTCTTTTAGGGGCGAAGCTCCTTGAAGCGGCACCCGTTCGTCCCCGTCGTAGTGCGTAACCAGTGTTAACGCTAGTACCAGATCTTGACCTCCAAGGTGGTGCTGGTGGGAGATTTCTCCTGTGCGTTGTTGAACAATAAAAAATTCGCAGCGTGCGCGTTAACTAAAAGCCGAATTCTTCCGTCTCTCATTCCCCATTAGCAGCCATTGGCATGTTCCAGTAGGAAACGTTAGTAGAAGTAGAAGTGTAAGTGTTAGCTAAAAGCCGACTTCTTCTGTCTCTTATTCCCATTAGCAGCCATTGTTTACCTCCAAGGTAGTGCCTGGTGAGATTTCTCCTGTGCGTGATTAAACAATAAAATTTTTTTCAAAACGCCGTTGATTGATGAAATAAACCAACGAAAGACGCCAGATGTTTTCTAAAAGTAAAACGAAAAGACGCCAGATGTTTCTAAAGCAAAACGAAAAGACGCCAGCTGCTTAACGAAAGACGCCAGATGTTTTCTAAAGCAATGGTTTTCTAAACAATGAAAATTCACAGCGTACATGTAAAATTAAAGTGAGCTGCAAGTCGTCATAACTCTCATCGAACCTTTAGTATAACCGCGCCCGATCTCACGTCGGTGATGATGTACTGGGCAGAATTCACGGAAGATTCCCGGTTTACCGATGAACCTCCGCAGCTTCGCCCACTCATCATCATTCACTCCGTGGATATGCTGTGATTTTTTTAAGTGCGTAGCACTTTAGGGGCCCAGCTTGTCGTCCATTCATAGATCCATAGGCGTGTGCACGGGTGGGGGGAGGCAGGGGGGAGGCGGCCGCCCCCCCCTAGTCACCTAGGAGCGGTGAAGGGGGGGGGAATTATGCCCTAAACTTTGACTTAGTAGGGGGGAGCGCTGCGATGAACCTTTGCACCCCTGATAGGGAACTCTGCGCACGTCTATGTATAGATCTCATAAGGCGTGATCACGATCACAATCAAATGGTCAATACAGGCGTGCCCCAAAGCTAGCAATGCTCAAAACCGGTTTTACATTACTTTACATTACATATTTTACATTACTTTAAAGTAATGGTAGTGATAATCGCTTTGTTGTTGCTGTGGTAGACCATGATTCGTTCCGCGACCATTTTCAGCAAGACGAATTTGTCCCATTCGTCGAGCATTGTATTTACACTGTTCTGGTGTTTTTAATTCCCGTGGTTTACCCATAGCAGTCTTAGAGTGAACTGAGGTGCTAGACGGATCTCCCTTTTATATATGAACGCGGCAAACAAACATAGGGAGAAGGAAGGGCCGTTAGACATCATTGTAAGCCCTCGTGTGAAGTGCAAAGTAGCTGCAACCTAATCTTTGCCGGAAACGCGTGGGAGGGTGTTCCCATTGTCCTCAGACGCCTTATCATCCATCATGCGGTTTTGATGCTTGTTTTGTGATTTTCTTTATTGAAACGAGTACTGAGCTCTATTATACTCCATCTCACAAGCTGGATGCAGCATTGTGGAAGCTATGGGGCTGCTTAGCCAGTAGGAGAAGTGAGCAAGCAACACGATGTATTCATCCGCGCCGCGTCGTCTGCTCGGCATCCCACAGCGTCTGCGCTCACGCGTTCGGCGAGTAGAGCGAGCCTACGGCAGCAACCAACGCTCTTAGCGCTGCAACAGCAGCGCGGCAAAAGGAAAAAAAAAGAAAAACAGCGACGTGCTTTGGGCGAGTAAAGCGAGCACATGGTAGCAACCAGCGCGTTCAGCGTTGCACAGCAACGGTAGCGCCGGAAAAAAAAGTCCACGCATCTCCACGAAGTGAATCATGACGAGTGCGAAAGCTCTGGGTACAGGCACCGTCCACTGACCAGAGGGAGCTGCGTTGCTCGCTGTGGGCCGTCTCAAGTTGGCTGATATTGGCCACTAGGGGCAGGCAGAGAAGAGACGCTCGCACGCGTCCCCCCTTCTGGCCCGGCCACAGTCTGCACACTCATGCAGAGGCGGAGAGACGCGTGTCGCGTTTGATTTTGTCCCTGGGCCGTCTGAACGTTGCTTTCTTTATTCGCTAGGCTGTGCGCTCTGGCGCTGCAGTCACACGTGAGAACTCGACTGCACGGTGCCTATCGTATGGGTGAGTAACCGTACGTTACCCGAGCATTGCCCCATATAATGTAAATTGAGGGACATAAAGTGACATAAAGAGTCGACGACAAAGCTAGGTCTTAAGGTCTATAATTTCTACGTTGAAATCGACGACTAGTATAAAGGGTTTGTGCTTCTAGGTGTTTTATATTGTTCGGTCGCAATTAGGATACGCCCTTGTGCACCGCAGCGCCCCTAGCCGACTCCATGCAAAACTGAGACACGCCGCCGCCTCGCCGGACACGGGACGTGCCTCGAGCCTAAGGTGCTTCGCCCCTAAAAGGCGGCACCAGCCCTCGGCCACCGCCGACGGTCGGGATCGCCACGCCGCGCGCTGCAAGGTATGCTGCGGGCTCGGCGCGTCCCCTTGCCGCGCAGAACACTGCGGAGGCCACGTTAACGCGCTCCATTGTCTTCAGGAGTCCCTTCAATGACGCATCCATCTTGCTGGTAAGGTGTAGCAACTTGCACGCCACTTGTGGGGGGTTCTCGCCGTCTGGCCAAAGGACGGAATGCAGCGCTGCCTCAAAACTCGGAAAACATTTATTAGTAGAAGAACGATCAACTGATAAACTGATAACTCAAACTCCTCACGGCCACCACCCATGCCATCAACCGTTCCGCCCTCGCGCCGCCGGCCATCCAGCACATGCGCGCACACACCCCGCCGGTCCGTCGCCAACTCTGCGCGCGTCGTGTCGCCTGGCGCTCTTGCAGAGGATCTGTGGGACGCGCGCACCCCTACTGCGCAGCACGTGTCGTTAGCGAGTGGCGATGCGCGCGATTCCCGCAATCTACTATAGATGACGAAATGGCTTACATCTACTTTAGATTAGGAAATGGCTTAAATCTACTTAGTTTAAGGGCCTGGAGTAGCATATTAGGGGCCTAGAATGGCCGGGCTAACATCTCCAGGATCTCATTAACGCATTTCTCTGTATGAATGATTACGGGAGAGCAAGCCATCTCTTACGCGAACGCCGCGAAGACGCTCATCTCGAGCGATCAAAAGCTTTTTTTTCTATTTCCTATGTTGAACCAAATATTAGCCACGTATGCTATTGGTCCAAATATTTTGTACAAAGTTTTGTACTTCAATGAATAAAGCTCATTTTAATTTGATTTTATTCGATCAAATCATCTCGGTCAATAAGGCCTGTCGAGTCAAGACTGCACGTGGGCACCTGAAATAAGGGCGCATACCATATGCTGAATTTATGAATATTTTTTTTTCTCTCGAAGCTCTCATGTCTGCTTCATATTTTTTCTACATTTCCTATAAAAGTGCCGAATTAAATGACCTGATGCTCTCCTTACTTTGTAATTACCTTATGGAGTATTTGTTGTCGAGCCATATTTGTTGCCAAACCATCAGCATCCATGTTGTTACCATATAGAGGCTGATGGAGAGATATACAGAAGCCGGAAAAGAAGGTACAGGTCGTCTTCTACGCGAAGTCTCGTGCCTCCTAAGACCGAAGGTACACGTCACGAATCAGCTTACAGGTATAGTAACTTCAACAAGTACCATGGCTATTCTAGTTTACGGCACATTTATCTATGGAATGAAATAGCACACGCTCTACAACGTATCGTCACATCAACAAATACACAACTCCAACTGCATCATTTCTTTAATAAGAGAAGCATCTTTATGGAAGCGTTCGATTGCTATATATCAAGACGGAGTTATGTTGTGACTCAATCTTAACTGGGGCCTTTGTGTTATTTATTCCTCACTGATGGTGATCTGCAGCGCAATTGAACGACCGCAAATTGTTTTGGTGAGGACCGTTTCAGGTGAATGTTTTTATAACGCGAAAAGGCTCATTTTCTTCTATTTAACGGAAGCAGCAGCAGCTCTGGTCACTGCCTATTCGTGTTGTATCAACTGCTGACTGCGGAATCAGCGCAACGCTGCTACATGCGCAATACTGAGCCTGCCAAGGCTATGACGAAGGCGTAGACTTGAACGCCTGCTAGATGAGTACGTCGTCGCTAATGGGCGCGCGACGATTGTCAGGTGATTCGTTGAGGGGCGGAATCACGCAAAGTTCCTCTTCACAGCACACTTCCTTGAAACTCGCATCGCAGCTGGCGTTGGGCACCTGCAAGGACAAAAAGTGGCGCTTAATGTTCGCAAACAATTTTACTCATTGAAAAACTAGAATACGAGACTACAACCTCAGTATGAGGTGCGCCGTACAGGAGGACACAGCGTAAATTCTGACCACCTTCATGTGCACATAAATCCAGGCGCGTGAGATTCAAACGAAACGCAACAGCCGTTAACGGAATGCTAGCAGCGATGTCAAGCTCACCAGAGAAACGCGATATCCACTAAGCTACCGCACATAGAAAATAACATTTATGTGAAACGGGGTGAGAAGCTTGCTCGGAGAGAATGTTGCATTTTTCTTCACATATCGTAGGCGCATTCATCAGGGTAGACACATCTTGGACAATGTAGCAGCGCCAACCTTATGCGTGATCTAGCGTATGTGCGATTCTTATGAAAATAATGCTGATAACAACAAAAAAAAACAACAACAACAATGAACTCCGGAATCCTACGATGGAGCGCTCGAAGTGATCACTAACGTTGATGGGGACTCCCGAGAACATTGTGAGGTGGCTTGTTGCCATGTCAAGATGGCTTAGGGTGCCGATGATGGCGATCGACAATGGCATTTCGATTAGAAATACACGAACACCCGTGTACTCGGACTTATGTGACTTGAAGCACAACGAAATAGCGAAAGCCTGTTCGTTTCTTAGACTGATCCGCCGTCGTTTTGTGCTGTATTTCGTCATGTCTCAAGTCAGCCTGTACAAACTAGCCCAACTCTGCGCTCTTTGACTTATGTGCACGTTAAGGAACCCGAGGTAGTAAAAGTTAACCTGGAGTCCCCCACAGCGGAGTGCCTCGTGATTGTAGTTTGGACACGGAGGACGCAAATTTCATTATTAGAGAGAAGGAAAGCAGATGATTTTTAAGGGCTCGTTTATCTTTGTAAGACACAATGTTAATGAGAACTAAGGTTCGGTCCCTGCCGGCGGCAAGTCATCTTTTCGTCCACTTTACTTTCTTCACATTTATATTCTAAATACTACAGGTGACACCCCCTATAATTTCCTTGGCGTTATTGACTGTTAGTTCTCATTAATATTGTGTCTAACAAAGATAAACGAGCCCTTAAAAATCATCTGCTTTCCTTCATTCATAGCGAGGGTCTCGTCCTGGCAGACTTAATGCCTTCAGGTAGTATGCGAGTGATTATTGGTCAGCTGCCAGCTCGTAAAATGATCACGTGCTACATGACGCCAACAGGCAAAAAAGAGAGTGTTCCACACTCGCCGCCATGGCTGCGATTGGCGCTGACTAACACTCCTTGGTTTAAATCAACATATAAACCCCAGAAAGTGGACGGGAGTATGACCGCCGCCGTAGCTCAGTGGTAGAGCATCGGACGCGTTATTCGAAGGTCGCAGGTTCGGTCCCTGCCGGCGGCAAGTCATCTTTTCGTCCACTTTACTTTCTTCACATTTATATTCTAAATACTACAGATGACACCCCCTATACTTTCCTTGGCGTTATTGACTGTTAGTTCTCATTATTAGAGAGAAGATGGCATGGCTAATGTAAATGGGCAGAAACGAAGAAAAATCAATGGGTGAGGTGTATACAGAGAAAAGCCAATTTTAAATGCGAGGCCGGCTGCTTAGAATTTATCATTATGCGCTACTTCCTTAGTTTCACGTTAGTCTGCAATCCGAACGAAATTACTCGCGTCCATTATAGAATGTCATAATGGCTGTGTTGTCCGAAGCACAAAGTTTTTACGAGCCCTTTTATTCTCAAGTTACACACCATAACACATTACGGTGATTTAGCTTGCTGCATACTTGGAAGAACCAGAAGCAATTGGCTTGTCGATCACGTTTCAGAAACAAAACAATCGAATAGCACCAAAACTGTCGTTAATGGGCTATATTAATTTTGTGAGCGTACCCATTTTGATTAGTGTGCTCAGTGAGAGGTTGGTGCTATCTACAATCTGCACTTCCCCTCTGATATACTTTGGCTGATAATGGACATAACATAAGATAACGTAACATAACGTAACATAAGGTAACGTAACATAACATAACATAACGATAATGAACATCGCAAGCAGAATGAGGAAAAAATACACATGAACATGCGCGAGGAAAAATATTGCGTATAAAAATATGATGGTTTCCATATTATAAACCTTCACAAATCATTAGCCATGAAAACGAAATGTGGTTGATCCTTCCGTCATGGGAATCGGTATAATACGAAATTAAAACGTGTCTCTACAGCAATAGTTGAATGCTTACTGTACATTGATACAAGAGAGCTTGCACAATGTGTATTGGTGTTTCGCAGCTATAGCACCGTTTAACGTGGATGCACCCACGTTGACGCTTGGTGGCTAATCTCCATTCCGACGACTAACATCCATGATCAATGATTAAACACGCCGTTGTGGTAACAGTAGTAGTTAATGGTGAGAGTGAAATAAAAGAAAGCGGTGTTACAGCCAGAAGAGCGTCACTTATTCGACGCAGAAGTTGGGCTAAGGTCGCCATCCCGCCGCATGGTAAAGAGTTACTGAACACTACGGCGGGAGCAGAGGGAAACGCAACGCGCGTCGCGTCTGCCCTCCAGCCCGGCCGCGATTTTTCTCGCAGTGAGCGTAAAGCTGTATTCCCACGACGGACGTGATCTCGGACAGATCAGTCACGTGACATGCGACGTGATTCGGATCTCTCCGCAGCCAGCATTCACACGACAGGGGAGATTTCACGCTGCAAGCGAGGATTTCGGCATTGCTCCCCGAGGATCCCAACTGTGATTTGGGCCTCCGTCGTTTCACGAATCGCTCCGCGAGGACCGAAGTGGGAACGCGGGAACGGCTGACGTTTGGTGACGTAAAACGCAATCCGCAGGCTGGAATCGCGATTTCGTCCGTCGTGTGAATACAGCTTAAGCGGGGAACTCGGTGTTACAGAGAGGGGAGGCAGGTGCGCGCCGCAGAGCTATTTTCAATATGAATGGATGTAATGAGCGAAGCCGAGACTTTAAGGGACATTACAGTGCTTGGGCTAAGGTCGCCACCTCGCGGTGTGTTAAGCCATTGACAAAATTGCACTCCTCCTATTGGAAACGCGCCGAATGGGACGGACGCGCAGCAACGACGCGTTGCAGGAGATAATCCCAGAGGCCACCGTCATAATGCATTACTTACTTTACCGATCCCAGACGGCGACGCCACCCTGTCGACCAAAAACACTGTGAGGGGAAAGTGTGAGATATCAAAGGAGCGTTTGTAAAAACTGTGGTGTACGTGACCGTGGCGCAGTGGATAGCATGCCTGGCATCTGTTTTCGCAGAAGGAGAGGTCGTAGAAGAATCGCGAGTTGGACTAGTTGGTGGATGCCCATCGTAATATAACTGACAGCGCAACGGGTTAAACACGGAAAGAAGGAAGAAAAGGACACCGCGTTGTGAGTTCAGCGCGGTGTCCTTTTCTTCCTTTTGTCCGTGTTTAACCCGTCGCGCTGTCAATTATTTTACGATGAGAGGTGGTAGGTTCGACTCCCGTAGAAGGAACTTTCTTTTCTTCCAAGTTTTTCTTTGTCATCTGATTGTGTGCAGTTTTCCGACGTCATTTCCGTGACGGAAATACGTCACTGAAATCTTGGTGGACCCTGGCATAAAACACTTTCGTGTTAAAACAAAATAAATGGTATGATACAGTTGAAAATAAGGCCTCTGAGATGTGCCTGACATGGTAGGTTAGCGCTGCTAAGCTTCATGATGCGGGTTGAGTTCCCAGTGATGGCGGCCACATTTCGATTAGGACGAAATGCAGTAACACCCTGTCCTTATATTTAGGTACACGCCAGATAACGCGAGCCTCAGAGGTGGCCAAAATTTTTATGAGTCCTTCTCGAAGAACTTAAGGAAAACTTGCTTCTCAACGTCGTGCCTCAAGATGGTATCACACTTTGGTTAGTCGAGCGGCAGAACTTAATTTTTTTTAAGGCGGAACTGCCACGTCATCACATGATATCCTTGCTTGGTCAAAGGTGCACAGATACTGGAGGGACTGCAAAACCACGTTAGGCACAGAGAGCTTTCAGAGGGTGGCGGGGTAGGATCAACACATCGGCTGAGAAAAAAAAAACAAGATGGCTTTCGCCTTCGAGTCGTCTTAGGAGAATGCATAAGGGACCCTGTGAGTTTTTACCTACGCCGGTTTCGTGCCCTGAGCAACTTTTTTAGTAGACATGTACGTAGAACAAAACAATGTCGTCGGTCTCTGGCGCACTACGTTACTTGGTAACACATGTGCTTCACTCTTTCAATTTTCCCTCCATTGTCGCAAAAGCTTTTGTGGGAGTTTGGTGCTCTTTTCGTTGTTAAAGCGTTGAGACAAATTCACGCGCAACTGTGCTGGTGGGGCGTGGTTGCATGCTTATTATTTTCACTAATACCGAGTGACACTGTTTTTTCTTTTCCCTACAATTCGGGTCGAACTCTTAGTTCCGGTTTTTCGAATATGCAGAAGAAAGTGTTGTAAAAAATAAAACTGGTGCAACATCAATGATTCTGGTTCAAGTTAAGAGTTATATTACATACATATGACATCAGAGCACGAGTTTACTTAAGATAAGGGCGAATTAAGGGTCAGCATAACCAATGAGAAGTAATAGAATGAGTTCACTGAAAAAACTGACGGTTTTCTTGTCAGGAGCTGGGATGGTTACGGCACCTGGCGGTGCAGGTCTAAAACACGCGCTTGTGTCTATGTGGCCTCCAAGGTTCGCTTTGCAGTCTGTAGAAACACAAAGCTAAAACAAGGAATCCACCAGGGCACACCTACGTTGATGTGCGAGTGCGACTGCCAAGCATCAAGGATTAGGGTCGTTTCCAATTTTTTTATGCCTAACGACCGTAAACACTATAAGTACAACAGGTAGCTTCACGGTACAGGTGGAAGTGGCGATAGCGGTGGCAGTAGTAGTCATGCAAACTAGCGCCGTCCGTAAAATCGTGGTCCCTCCATGACACATACTGTCGTTGCGTCGGCGAGCAGGCCTAGTCGTGACCACAGCCTCAGGAATGCAGGACTGGAAAGACGTGTGTTCCTGGCCACCTCCTCTCGACAGCTGCCTGCTGTGAAAATGTGAAAAATGAAGAACGACGTTGTATCGCCACTGGCATTTTCAGCTTGCCATGAGTAAACCATGATTAATGTAGTAAGTTCATTTTTGATTTAGTTTATTTACACTAAGGACTCACTACCGGGCTCTACAGAGGGGGTGGAGGGTGGAATAATGATCTGTCAGTTTGTTGAAACAACGGCAAACTTAAAACGGAAGAGGGCAACAAGCATTAAGACATAAATAAAGGGGACAATATTATCGTAGTTAAACACATACAGTAGAATTAATAGAAGCCTAATGGAATAATTGTACAATGCAATAACACACGGTCGACCTGCAAAACTATTAAAGAACAACAATTACGTGACAGATTTGAAAAGTAGCGAATAATCAGACATACCAGATAAAATCAGATAGATGGTCTCTTATTAGACGAGCATGTAAGCGCGTTGTAATTTAGCTATACGGAAATAGCGCGCTTGGATAGTGTTTGCTTGGTTTTAACAGCAGAACTGTTTAAGCGTTTCGTGGCGCTGGGAAGTACTAGCAGAAATGAACCGGCACGCGCTCGCTTTGTCGTCTTCATCTTTTGCTTCGCTCCCACAACACGTGCGCCGATTTCTCCGGCGTGGAATGCAATAGCTATGATGGACGAGCATGTTACGTGACTAAAAATCACGTAACATCACGTAAGAACTAGTCACGGGACTAAAATTACGTATCATCCCGTAACATAGTCACGTGACTCCAAATCCCGTAACATCACGTAAAACTAGTCACGCGACTAAGAATGACGTAACAGCTAGTCGCGTTACTAAAATTACTTAACGACACGTAACAGCTAGTCATGTGACTAAAACCACGTAACAACTGGTCGCGTGACATGTTCCCGCCAAGAACGGCGTAAGAGCTTGCCACGTGTCTAAAATCACAACATCACGTAACCGCTAGTCCCGTTACATGTTCCCGCCATAACTACGTGACACGTGCGTAGTGTGGGGAACCGACCGAAACCGGAGAAGGGTAGCCAAGCCTAGCCATACTTAGTGCTACTAGCAAAAATCGGCATCTAGCAAAAGCTTGGTATCACTAGCAAAAACGTAAAAAAATCTAGGTTCAACACTAGCTCCGCTGTTGGTTCCAGCCATGCGCCCCTAGTGCAAGCTGCGTTTTTTAATCATTATCGTAATAATTTATTACCCTTACGGGGTATTACACAAGGAGGAGCATACATTAGCAAAAAGATATCTTCAAACAGTCATCAGATAAGTAAATATAATAAAAGTAAAATTTAGAAGGGAGCACGGGTTGAAATGCGAAGACAATCAAGGTACACAAATAATACAGCAACAACCAAAGGACCCAGTGCAAAAAAAATTTACAGCATATCCACGGGTGAATGATGAAGAGCTTGGGCGAAGCTCCTGAAGCAATCATGGTTACACCGTGAAATGTTCAGTGGTTTCGCCCAGCAGTAATCAAAGCGATACGCCGCTTTGATTACTGCACGCCATCTAGCGTGCAGGGTGCCGCTGCTTTTTAAATGCGAAGCATTTCTTAGCGAACTTCTGCGACTTTGAGCTTATCTATCTATCTATCTATCTATCTATCTATCTATCTATCTATCTATCTATCTATCTATCTATCTATCTATCTATCTATCTATCTATCTATCTATCTATCTATCTATCTATCTATCTATCTATCTAGCCGCCTACGACTTTGTGCTCTCCTGGCCGTTTCGTTAATCGGATGTATACCAAAATTGGTGTGTCATAACATGGCCTTATTACGAACATAAATGACAGGTCATATCATGAAAATCATGACACGCATGTCATGAACAGCATGATTTACATTCCACGGCCTTTGGGCTCCCTGGCCGTTCCGTTAATCGAATGTATACCAAAATTGGTGTGTCATAACAAGGCCTTATCACAAACATAAAGGACAGGTCATATCATGAAAATCATGACACGCATGTCATGAACAGCATGATTTACATTCCACGGCCTTTGGGCTCTTGCGGCCGTTCCGTTAATTTCATATATACCAAAATTGGTACGGCGTGACAACAGTTCATGACGAACATAATGACAGGTCCTAACATGCAAATCATCACGCGCATGTCATGTGCAGCATAATTTACATGACATGGTCTCGGGGCGCTCGCGGCCGTTTAAATGAAGGGATACATACGAAAACTGGTATGACGAGATATTTCTGTATGACGAACATAACTGACACGTGGTAACATGAAAATCATGATTTGCATGTCATGTATGACATGATTTACATGCCACGCTCATGGTGCACTCGCGGCCGTTTCGCTTGATTGATATACACCAAAATTGGTATTGCGCGATGTGACTTTATGAAGAACATGAATAACAGGTGGTAGCATGAAAACCATGACATCCATGACATGTATGTCTTGATTTACATGCCACGCTCGTGGTGCATTCGCGTCCGTTTCGCTTGCGTGATGTACACCAAAATTGGTGTTACGCGACACGACTGTATGACGAACGTAAGTGAGACGTGGTAACATGATTATCATGACATTCAAGTCATGTACGACCTGATTTACATGCCACGCTCATGATGCGCTAGCGGCCGTTTCACTAGATTGATATACACCAAAATTGGTATTG
This sequence comes from Rhipicephalus sanguineus, assembly GCF_013339695.2. NCBI lineage: Eukaryota > Metazoa > Arthropoda > Arachnida > Ixodida > Ixodidae > Rhipicephalus > Rhipicephalus sanguineus. The sequence continues at coordinate 147,914,755 of NC_051185.1, forward strand.
CGCGATGTGACTGTATGAAGAACATGAATAACAGTTGGTAAGATGAAAACCATGACATGCATGTCATGTACGTCATGATTTAATTGCCACGCTCATGATGCATTCGCGGCCGCTTCGCTAGCTTGATGTAACCAAAATTGGTATTGCGCGAAGTGACTGTATGACGAAGGTAAATGAGACGTGGTAACATGAAAATCATGACATGCATGACATGCACGACATGATTTACATGTCATGCTCATGACGCACTCGTGCCGTTTCGCTAGATATATATGCACCAAAATTGGTATTGCGCGATGTGACTGTATGAAGAACATGAATAACAGGTGGTAGCATGAAAGCTATGACATGCATGCCATGTATGTCATGACTTACATGCCACGCTCATGGTGCATTCGCGGCCGTTTCGATAGCTTGATATACACCAAAACTGGTATTGCGCGATGTGACTGTATGATGAACATTAGTGACAGGTTGTAACATGAAAAACCATAATATGCATGTCATGTATGGCATGATTTCCATGCTCTACTCATGGTGCACTCGCGGCGATTTCGCTCCTTTGATATACACAAAAATTGGTATTGCGCGATGTGACTCTATGACGAACATAAATGAGAGGTCTTAACATGCGAATCATGTTATGCGTGTCATGTACGGTATGATTTACATGCCACTGTCATGGTGCGCTTCCGGCCGTTTTGTTAACGTGATATATACCAGAATTGGTATGGCATGACACGAGTGCGTGATGAACATAAGCGACAGGTCATGCATTTATATACCAGCATATGCGTTTCATTGGCATGGTGTACACTAGATTGTGCATGCATGCGTGCATGGCAAACATGCGATATATGGTGGACTAGATGCCATGGCATGAATGATTTCATTTGGCTCAAAGACAAACAAGGCGATGTATGCAGCTCTTTGCTGGCTGCTTCGCATTACATCGATTCCCACAATGCGTGGGATCTGCCGAATTTTTCTTCTTTTTCTTCCTTTTCCCTTTTTTTCTTTATCTTTTTTTGCACACATATTGCACACATCTCCATGGGACAGCGCCATCTAGTATATCGTCACCCAACTGCAGTTTGCATGCATCTCTATGGGACAGCGCCATCTATTGAATGATACGGGAGACGCGGCGGTGGGGGCACGCCGCATGGAGCGACGACGACCAGGTGATGCTATAAGGAGCTTCGCCCCTAAAAATGCATTCTTTTTCAGGCTTTCAGCACGCACATAGCGTATCTGCTTTACATCCCGGTAGTTTTATGTTGCAGCACTGATTAAGCTATGTAGATATGTAAAACTGGCTGAATTCATACGGCGTGGCGAAGGCCCTCGGAACTAATATTTTGACGCTTGGTGTGAGAACACGGGTGAACGTCAACGAAAACACAACCATAGACCTGGCTTCGACCATAACACTTTAAAGTGAAAAAATTACACTATCTCCCGCTAAAGGGGACCATGAGGCGATGCGAAGCCGGAGCACTTGCACGATCGCGTTCCGTTGGCGTTCGTTGGGCATGCTACCGACCTCGCGTCGTGGAACGCGAAGAGGGACGCTACGCGCGTCGCATCTTCCATCTAGCCTGGCCGTTAATTCTCACAGGGCGAGCGGGGAACGCGGTCGACAGGCGGGCGAGAGGGGAGCAGCGGGGGAGAGGAGAGAGAAGCGGATGGGACGCGCATGCGCTCGAGCTCATCGCGGCGTTGCGCAGGAGAGAATTTCGGCATGTCTAGCCCGCGTTTCAGAGGAAGAGTGGAAAGATGAGGGGAGAGGGGGAGCGGAGAGGGAAAGTGGAGAGGGGAAGGGGAGAGGGAAAGTGGAGAGGGGTAGGGGAGAGGGAAAGTGAATAATAATATCTGGGGTTTAACGTCCCAAAACCAAGATATGATTATGAGAGACGCCGTAGTGGAGGGCTCCGGAAATTTCGACCCCCTGGGGTTCTTTAACGTGCACCTAAATCTAAGTACACGGGCCTCAAACATTTTCGCCTCCATCGAAAATGCAGCCGCCGCGGCCGGGATTCGATCCCGCGATCTTCGGGTCAGCAGTCGAGCGCCATAACCACTAGACCACCGCGGCGGGGCAAAAAATTCCAGGATGGAACGAGGTTCGAACCTGGGCCCTCTGCGTGGGAGCCCAGTATTCAACCTCTGAGCCATGCCGGTAGGGAAAGTGAAGAGGGTGAGTGGAGAGGGTATGTGCATGCGCAGTAAGGGTGGTCACGCCGCACACCACCACCACCGGATTGAGCTCCGCCTTAAGATACTTCGCATCTAAAAAAGCCAGCAGATCCCACGCATTGTGGGAATCGATGTAATGCGAAGCAGCCAGCAAAGAGCTGCCTACATCGTCTTGTATGTCATTGAGGAACATGCGTGTCATGGTTTTCGTGTTAACGCCTATTATTTATGTTCGTCACGCAGTAACGTCGCGCAATACCAACTTCGGGGTAGATCAAGCTAGCGAAACGGCCTCCAGCGCACCATGAGCATGGCTCGTAAGTCATGCTGTACATGACATGTGTGTCATGGCTTTCATGTTAACTCGTGTTATTTATGTTCCTCACACAGTCACGTCACAAGATACCAATTTTGGTGTATATCAAGCTAGCGAAACGGCCCCCAGCGCACCATGAGCGTGGCACGTAAGTCATGCTGTACATGACATGCGTGTCATAATTTTCATGTTAACTCGTGTTATTTATGTTCGTCACACAGTCACGTCACAAGATACCAATATTGGTGTATATCAAGCTAGCGAAACGGCCGCCAGCGCACCATGAGCGTGGCACGTAAGTCATGCTGTACATGACATGCGTGTCAGGATTTTCATGTTAACTCGTGTTATTTACGTTCCTCACACAGTCACGTCGCGCAATACCAATTTTGGGGTAGATCAAGCTAGCGAAACGGCCGCCAGCGCCCCATGAGCGTGGCACGTAAGTGATGCTGTATTTGACATGCGTGTCATCATTTTCATGTTAACTCGTTTTTTTATGTTCGTCACACAGGCACGTCGCGCAATACCGATTCCGGGGTAGATCAAGCTAGCGAAACGGCCGCCCGCGCACCATGAGCGTGGCACGTAAGTCATGCTGTACATGACATGCGTGTCATGATTTTCATATTAACTCGTGTTTTTATGTTCGTCACACAGTCACATCGCGCAATACCAATTTCAGGATAGATCAAGCTAGCGAAACGGCCGCCAGCGCCCCATGAGCGTGGCACCTAAGTCATGCTGTGCATGACATGCCTGTCATGATTTTCATGTTAAGTCGTGTTTTTATGTGCGTCACACAGTCACGTTACAAGGTACCAAATTTGGTGTATATAAAGCTAGCGAAACGGCTGCCAGCGCACCATGAGCGTGGCATGTAAATCATGCTGTACATGACATGCGTGTCATGATTTTCATGTTACGACTTGTCATTTATGTTTGTCATACAGTCATGTTACGCCATACCAATTTTGGTGTACATTCAATTAACCAAGCGACCAGGAGAGCACAAAGTCGTAGGCGGCTAGATAGATAGATAGATAGATAGATAGATAGATAGATAGATAGATAGATAGATAGATAGATAGATAGATAGATACGCTCAAAGTCGCAGAAGTTCGCTAAGAAATGCTTCGCATTTAAAAACGGCGCAGTATGCTCCCATGAACCATGGTAGCAATAGCGAGCACAATAACGAAGTGGCGCCAGGCAGAATTACACGTGTCTTTGAGCGGAATTTCAGAGCAATGCATTTCGTCAGCCCACGATATCATTCGGATCAGGTGCATCAGAGTGCGAAAGAATCAAATCCAAGCTTGTGCAGAGGCCTCACATTTAAGCTAAGGCTTGCAATTTCAAACAAAATCACTTTGACTTAGAAACGTGGCTTTTTGGGCTAGTTGGTTAGATACATTTGAAAAGGTCATTGCCCTGAAAGACACGGACAAGATAGACAAGCGGTGCCAGGGCTACCGTTTGTCCGTTTTATTCATTCGAAGCGCTATTACCCCTTCAAACACTATAATTTGCGAACCTCAAAGAGCGTAGAAGTTAAGAAGACCGCGACTCGGGGATTAATATTCTTGAATAGGGGCTGTCGCTGGAGCCGACGTTTCGACAAGTAGACTTGTCGTCTTCAAGGAAGCCTTGCTGTCTTGAAGAAGACAAGACCACATGCCGAAACGTCGGCTGCAGCGGCGCCCCCTGTTCAAGAATATTGATCTAACTTGTGATAGGTATGAACTACAAGACAGATGTGTTCCATTCACTTAAGCGATTTTAAATTCCTAGACGGACTGCGAACTAAATTCGCCAGTGAAAATGTACATGAAAAATGCACGAATATTCGACTGGTCTTCCTAATTCAGCCTGCTATGGTCTCGGCCAACGGCGTTCTGTCGTATTCCTGGCCGTTGTAGCGCACTGACTAGTAAACACCGCTGTTCCTCACTCATTGTTAAGTGTGTTCGGTAAAAAGTGGTGCATTCGTTCTTCGCTGAAAACAATCACAGTTGTTTCAAGCCTTCATCCATACAGAGGCTGTCTTGTGCCTCAGTTGCTCAGGTACCTTATGCACGGTAAGGTTAGACTAGGAGCTTTAATTGTGCATAATATATTGCGACGTCACGGAGGCTTTGAGCGGGTGAAGCGGGAACGTAGTTCTTACCAAATATGAGGCTCAGGGCAAGGCTCAGTGACACCGTGACAAGAAGGGCGATGAATGAACTCCAATACGAAGACAGGCGGTATAGGATGAACACGTCCATCTCGCTGCGGTAAAAAAAATTCAGAATGTTCAGTTTATGACATTACGCTTTTACTGATGCCCCCTGTTATTTCCTATTCAATATCCACGCCTTAGTGCCCAAATATGGGCAGTAGAGATAGTGAACTTTTCTCTATTTGAAGTTGACCGTGCATTAAAACTCTTTTTACTCATCTGAGCGCACCACGCGCGGTCCGGTACCGACAGCGCCCACTCCAACACACAAGGCATGGGCACAGTGCTTTCTTTTGAAATATCAACGCGCAAAGTTTTTATCCAAGAAAATTGTCAACACCCCAACATCACCGAGTTAAGAAAACTAAAATTTATTTTTGACTATTAGCCAACTGTAGCCGACAGTGAACCAGCAATACCCATTAAATTTCTGCAGACATTATGCGCCATTGCCTGGCTAGGTACCATATTTTGGTAGCCATAATCTAATAAAGAAGTGTAGCCCAAAACGAAGAACAAGTGAGGAAGCACTCAAGCGTTGGGCTACATTAAAGAAAAAAGGATAATGACAGGCCCGGGTATGAGTCCTCTACGAGGATTCAAACACCGGGGGAGGGGGGGGTGGGAGGCGCGGAAAGCGATTTTTTAGTGTAACGACTGGTATCCGCAATTGTTCGAGATGACGACGTCATGTAAACACGAATCTGGTGTCTCAAGATAATGTTAGCTCTGATCTACGCGTTCGATTCAAAATTACGCCGATATGACCCGCACTGAAGATAATAATAATATCTGGACTTCAAGGTCCCAAAACCACGATATGATTACGAGGGACGCCGTATTGGAGGGCTCCAGAAATTTCGACCACCTGTGGTTCTTTAACGTGCGCCTAAATTTAAGTACACGGGCCTCAAACATTTTTGCCTCCATCGAAAATGCAACCGCCGTGGCCGGGATTGGATCCCGCGACCTTCGGGTCAGCAGTCGAGCGCTATAACCACTGGACCACCGTGGTGAGGCGCCGCACTGAAGACGGTGGAGACGAAAGTATGTCCGTTACTTAGCCCTAAATTGTCCTGTTTCAACCTTCGAGTACTGTACCTGTGTGCCACGTCACGTTTCAACTTGATGCATGTTAACGTTTTGTTACGTCACAGGAAACGGGCGTGTAATACGTCCGCCTAAGCCGGCACGTGGTTCGATACCCTCTCCTGTGCCTGTGGTGGTGTAAATAACAACCGCAATGTGGGCGTCGAAGCCACCCTAAAGGGTTCCCAGAAAGGCAGCGCCGTTCGAAGGGGCGTTCAAGGCATGAATCAACGGTGCGCTGCTGCGGAATGCCGTTGCCCAATTTTTCATTTTTCCGCAATCCCGACATAACGTACACCTGGAGTGTCCTTCATCGGACTCAGCTGGCGTTTGCCACCGATTATGATATCCAAGGCCCATTTTATGTAACAAGTTCACCGAAATTCGCCTGCGAGCAGTTCGCGCGCGGCCTGTTCATTTCTCAATTTTGGTCCATATTGAAACAGCGCAAAAAACGTAGGACACAGAAGACTTGAAAACACGTCACTGACTGACAACTGATTGCTTTGTTCAAACGAAACAGAAAAAGAGGAAAGAAGAAAGAACAAAACATGCACACGCAACCTATGCACATGACAAAAGACTACACTTGTAACATCATTATGTCCTCTCCAAGTACGTCAACTCGCAATCAAGTAACGCAATGAACGGTGCGCTGACACACGCGTCACCGTTTTTTTTTTTTTCAGATAGCGAAGGCTTCAGCGATCTCTCTTATGCGAGAATCCGTGTGTCTATAAACGGTGGTCATGCGGCAGAATTCTGGGGTACAACCACAGGCGGCACAGTGGGCGAACAAATGGGAGAACGGCGCACCCGTTAAAGAGCTATGGTGCTCGCGCAGGCCAATGTTGAGCCAGTTCCCCGCTTGCTCCACATAAGCCTTATCGCATGAAAACGGAATGTAATAAACGACATTATTTTTGCAGGGGACAAACGGCATGCGGTGCTTGACTGTGCACGTACAGAGAGAAAGAGAGAAAGAAAGAGAACAAATAAAAAAATTGAGAGAGACAACGAAGGCCACCCAGCTTCCTTCAGGCTTGGCACCATTAGTGCGAAGCTGGCATAATTTTTTTAGGAGCGAAGCTCCTTAGGGTGTGTGTCGTTCCCTCCTCTGTAGTAGTAGTATGTATGTAGCCAGCTCTAGTGTAATGAATTGCTCACTAGGTGGCGTTTCACGTATTTCTTAGAGCTGTAGTTTAATGAATTGCTCACTAGATGGCGCTTCATGTATTTCTTAGAGTTGCTGTTTAAAGATGACAGATTGCGCTTGTATAATGCGAATGGCGCATGTCATTGGATGCCTGCGATCGTAAAAGGCGCTCGCTCTTGGCGCGCTTTCTCTTTCGCTCGGGGTCGCCGGATGGAGGCAGACAAGGCGCTCGCTCTTGGCGCGCTTTCTCTTTCGCTCAGGAGCGGACACTTTCCGTGCATTTCACCGATCACGAAGCGGTGATAATGAGGGACCACGTAAACCAACAGTACAATAAAAGTTTGATGTTTAATATATACACGGTGTTTCACACTCTTTATATGATGTACTGGGCGAATTTCACGGAAGAGTTTCACGGTTTACCGATGATTCCCTCCGGAGCTCGGCCCCACTGATCATCATTCACGCCGTGGATATGCCGTGATTTTTTTATTAGAGTGTTACCCAGACGGTAAGAAGTCTCAGGTCAAACTAAAATTTTTCACAGAGTACGGCTCACTCTGAGCTGAGGTGGAATAGCGCATGCGCCTCTTCCACCACCCCGCCCCCCTCCCCCCCCCCTTCACGGTCACACTGATTAAGTTCTGCCCCTCGAGCCTACGCTGCACCTCCCTCCAGTTCCCTCTTTTCTCTCTATTCGTTGTCGCTGTCTTCAATCTCCGCTGCACTTTGCGCTCGCTCACTTTTTTCTAGCCTTGCGGAAATAGTTCGTGCGGTTAGGCGGAGGGCGACGCAAAAAACACCGACAGGCGCGTAACAGCTGCGCTTTATAACCAACTTGAGTACAAGAGTGTGACTAAGCATAATACAGATGACTCACAGTTGTCCAGATGGTCTTCGATGAATGACGAAACTGCTGTTGCTCGTTTGCGCCTGGGACGCGTTGAGGAGCTGGAGCGCCGAGAACGATTTTGAGCCCGCGTCGTTGCAACGTTCCAGCGTCGTGTTCATCCTCAGCGGTTCTATTCCGGACAGCGTCCTGCCGACGGTTTGCCATAGTTCGAGCACGAAAACGAAAGACGTGGCAACTGCCGTGCCCTGCGAGGAAATGTGCGCCAATCGAAGATGTGCGAGGCTGGTTTATTGGAGCCAGCATTACAATGTTTATGGCATTTATAATAATGGTGAAATGACAAAGCTGTATACAGCTATCCAGCTGATTTCTATGTTTCGTATAGAATTTCTAATTGCTCAAAAATCATTAAACAATGAGTAAGGGTAGGCGAACATCATAAATACCGGATATAAATTGGGTGGCTTTGGATATTTAATCCTAAACTTGAGTCAAATTCGATTACTACGTTTTCATTCGAGATTGCCGAGTTTCTTTGGGAATGCAAAACAAGAAAAACAATATGAATTGGAACCAAGAATATATATATCTTCCTAGTTACCGCACGCGGTCAGAACATTCGCTACACAGCGCTTGCTCATTATGTGTATGCACTCACGGCATGCTTTGATTATAGTTGTGCTGTAGGCTTATTATATAGGTGTCCGTGGTACAGGACACAGTGCTCAGCATCGAAGATAATAATGGACACCTCTTTGTTTATTGTGATGATCAAAAGATGACTAAAAAGATTACTGGATGTTAATATACAGAAGGAGGTCGCGAAGTCAGAATGGAATGGGACCTCCTTTTAAAGTATACATAAAAATATGTTGCTGCAGTTTATATACATCGAGTACAAAGAATAGTTCGATTTTAGCATGAATTATAAAATTGAGGGATAGAAAATGCGCATATAATAAAGAAACATACAGGAAATGATGCGGTAAAGTGAAGTTAAATATTAATAATTGTGAATTCCATGAAGTACAAAGGATAATTTGGAAATACATATGCATGACACATAAAATAACTGCATAAATACACACATGATGGAAAGGACATTTCCATTACAAGAATATTTAAGAACAATGTATAGTGCTTCAAAGCAAACAGGCTAGAACGGACTAGAATAAATGATAAAACACTGAAGGTATAGTGATGAATGTGGGCTACACATTAGCATTGAACAAAATCGATTACCTTAGGTGTTTCTTGAATTCATGAATTTTAAGTGCTTTGATCTCCAAGAGCACTGTGTTCCAGAAAGCGACAGGTGAAAAATGGGCGCGGTGAAGAGAAATGGGAAGTGCGGAGATGAGAAATGGACGGATGATACCAGAAGTGATAATGCGATAGCAGCTTTATTAGAAATCACCAGAAGGGTATCTGCGGGTTATTGGTGTGAAGAACAGCAAGCCTGTCAGCATTACATAGGGCGTCTAAGAATACTTGTTAGGTTCGGTGTAAGGGTTGAAATAAGCATAGAGGGCAGATATGCCACACAGACGGGGAAGTGGTCAGTGATATCAATTTGCAAGGACTCCTACATGGAGATGGACAGTAAAAGATTAGAAATGCATGATCGATTACTGTGCTGAAACCGCAAGAACTGAGCAAGCAAGGACTTCAATGAGACATTCGTAATTAAAAGCATGAAAACAAGATAAATAACTCACCGAGTTCAGGGGTGAGTCCATTAATTTATGTATATCACCCATGAAGTTAACCTTGCCATTATTTATTCGCGAGAAACACAATAATCTGAACCCGAGGAAGAAGGTGGTCGGTAAAAACAACCAAAGGCGAAATTTCGATTATTTGGGTTCAGAAAGTTAGAATCGAATTCCAAGCAAACTGAATCGCAGTTTTCAATATTTAACGTGAGGTCGTGTTTGTTTTTGCGGTATACCTGACAAGCTACAGAGAGCTGCTTCATCACGGTTTGTGGAAGATGATGCAACAGAACAAACAGCTACACGTGCAGTAGTTAAACTGTAGCCGCCGACGCAGCGATTGGCGACATTCGGGCAGCCGCGCCGCAGTGAACCACCGCAATGAGTGACTAGCGCCTAAGAAAAGGCTCAGTTGCGCCACGAGAAAGCTAGTGGCGATCCGCGGTGTTTCCGACAGCCAAGAGAGGCGGTGCGGCCTGGTGGTGGTGCCACTAGAGCATACTCTAGCTCACTATACCTGAAACACTGGCTTTCCTCACGCTCGTACGTCGACCATAAGTGAGCAAGCACATCGCGTGGGCTCTCAATTCACTGAGACAAAGCGTGCGAATATCTGGGGTGTGAGCTAGGAGAGCGCGCCTAAGGCCACCAGTCATCGGGGCATGCGCAGATGACTCGCAAAGCGAAATGTTGCCTGCAGCTCCTTTCGCAAGCGAAGTGTTGCCTGCAGCTCCTTTCATGGCCATTGTTGCGTCGAACAATGCCATGGCGGCGTCCTACAAGGCTGAGTAGAGGAGAAAACACATGCTTCACCTGGAACCACCCGCACCTCCTATCTCGACCGCAGTGGTGGTCGGTCGGTTAGAGCATACGCTTTCAGTGCGGGAGGTACTGGGTTCAATCCCCACTGCGGCCGAACACCCACAATTCTTTATAATGAGGAGAGAGGTACGATTTGCCTGGCGCTTGGTCTTGTGGGTACTCATTAGTCGAGGGTGCGGGCTCTCCTTTCTTCTTTCACTCCTCTTTGTCTTGCCCCCAATGTGGCAGTCCTTACGAGTTGAGGAAAGAGGCTCCTCTCTAATCCTGAAACACCTCACACCGCTACTGCTTCTTATCTCGCGCATGATCGCTTCGCCGCATACTGCCTGAACGCGTTCACCCCCTCACTCCACCGCGACAGTTAATGTGGTCATCCTGTGATGAAAGATTCCACGAACTGCTGTTCCTTTGTGTGCACGACTTAAGCTGTAGGAATCGTGTCTGCTAAGGCCATAGAGAACATTCTTGTCTTAGATCAGCCTATAAGCCTGCAGCGTTAATTGACTACGCTGTAGGGTTTTCAGCACAGACTGCGCGTTATGTTCAGCGAAAATTTGAAGGTGTGAAACTAAACGAATAAGCAAATTTGTGCTGTCTAGTACCTGTGAAAATAACTTGAAAACTTTCTGCAAGTTTCTTCTCCATAAACACAGGCGAGCTGTTCACGACCGAGATATAAGGACAGTTCAACTTGTACTATTATGAACGTCTACGGCCATTGAGTGAAAACACAGTGTATTGTAATTTGGCGTTGTAAAACATGGCGGCCTATGGTATTCAACAGAGTGAACGCTGCTTTATGACGAATTGGGGAACGTTAATATTTTAATATAACAAAAAGTACAAACTTCATCCTCCTACCAGCTTCACTGAATACGTCCTGTGCAGCTGCGCTCGCTATGGCAGCCAGCGAAGCCCATTCCGGATGCTCTTGGACCAACTGGACTGGAGACCATTTTCTGTAAACATGATTCTAGGGACTATGGACATGTACGTCGAGGGCGCAGAAGGCAACGAAGGCGCTATCGAAATATCCAATGTACCGATGTGAACAGATCTGTGTGACTGCCTGTAGACTGGTTGTGCCCTCCAAGTGTGCTTGTGATTCTGTCAATCCCTCTCTCATCTCTTTTCGCCCCTTTATCTCTTCACCCAGTGCGGGGTGGGAAACCAGACATGCGTCTGCTTAACCTCCCTGAATTTCCTTGCATGTCTCTTTCTCTCATCCTGATTTATAAGCAGCCTATTCACTGAATGACCATCTGAGAAGTGCACCTCAGGACTCCTCTGCGTCTTCTGTATCAGTAAGATGGAACATTGGGCGTGTTAGTACAGCTTCATACAGCAACAGCGCGACTGACACGGACGGACGGAAAATGATTTATACAGCAAGAATAGAAGCTGAGAACCAGAAAGAGACTCACTTTAGCGTTGGTCCATGGAAGGCATATAGCCGCAATTAACATTCCAGCGAATGGCCCAGACGCCCCGCTGTACAGGGCCATTAGGATCTGCAGCGGTAGTCGTTAAATACTAATCAACGTACGTGATTAAGCCAATATACAGTTTACTTCAACGAGAACAGTGTTGCGTTGGATAGTACCTTTAATAAATATAATACTGCGGAAACTGCAAAGGCGGAAACTATTATGACGGTCATATACCGGAGCTTGCCATAACTCTACAAGCAGTTAGGGTGGCAACGTGTTTGTATGTCTTCTGCTAGCTTCATTTATAAAGCACATCAAAACGAAAATTCAGCATGAAAACAAGCCATTACGAGCGTGAGACATTCAGATGCATATCTGTGCAGCAAGCGTAGCCAATGAAATGCTTAGTTGCATAGATTGAGTTATTTATGTTAGGATAAAAATTTGTTTCCGTTTGTGACCTCTACAGTAGCTGTCGCTCATGGCTGAGCCCATTTTGTTCCAGCACATGTTACTGTATTCTTTGACAGCCAAATTTTATTGACTAGTACAAAGCTTGTCTTTCCGCAATGTGACAACGACCTGCTTGAGGATGGAGTACAATGAATTTAATGAAAGCTTCGATTTTGAGAGAAATATTCATTGACTATATATAAGATATTGACTATTATAGAAATACGACTTTTTAAGTCAGACTTCAAAACAGACAGAAGTACTATAGGTTATGTAAATCTGGCAGGGGAACAATGTTCTACGAATGAAAAAAAGAGGGATGCACTAAGTTTCTTTCGCAGGAGTTCTAGAGCAAAGTATATTCAACTCACACCTATAGTGTCATAAGAAAGGAGAGAGTTGGTTGACTTTCAGTGCTCTCGTTTTATCACAAACTCTGCAAATACACTGCATTAATTCCTCTACATACGGCAGTCTGGGAAAACAGAAATTATTCTTCAATGTCAATTTACAATCCTTACAAAAAGTACTATTAAAATAATCGAATATGCAGTTAATGACTATGAAATGAATAATTCATTAATAATTAATTACACCATCGTAGAATATTTCATTGAACGCACAGTGCACACACCATCTGGAGAAGAAAAATATTTATATGAATCGCCCAAAAATTTCGAGCCTGCCTCAGATTTTAAGTCTTATTACTGTTACCGGACAAGCCAGACGATGTCAATAAAAATAAGACACAATTTCAGTGGAACTATATAGTGCATATTTGTAAAAGAGATATTGTGCATGGTTGGGCTTCTCAGCTCGCTTTCTTACCCGTGTGGCGGTTCCCATGTGAGGCACAGCTACGGCGAAGGCTGTCATCAGCGCACCACTGCCGAATTCTTTGTGGTGAGGTGAGAAAAGGCAGAGAAAAAGACAAATAATAAGACGGCCGAATGGCGCTAAGGGAAGCTTGACTTTCATGCATGTCAGCGCAAAAGTGCTGCTGCTACAATAAACATTAATCAGACACACATATAGACCGTTATTAAGGCGAAAGCCCTAGATGCCTCATCAAACGCAAAAACTGACCACCGGCGGCGTCAGCGTCAGTATGAAGTGACGCAAAAATCATCACGGGAGGACGTTATCATGACGCTAAAGTCGCCGGATTTTGTGGCATGATTATGACTTAGGGTTAACAGCGCGAAAATAAGACACGGCGGACAGGAAAAAGACGAGACAAGCGCTGACTCGTCTTTTTCCTGTCCGCCGTGTCTTATTTTCGCGCTGTTAACCCTAAGTATGCACAACCAACTAGCCCAGTCAGCCACTTTATGATTATGACGTCAGATAACATGATGCAATCACGACGTCGCAGTGCCGTCATTATGATGTAACAGCGCAACGTCACACGATGACGTCATCACACGACACATTCGCTTGGTCGAACGTGGGCCGATCTCGGAGACAGTGATGCAAAATCCCCTGAGGTGCAGAAAGCTGCGATGCCTCTGATCCCTGAGGCAGTGCCAACTATGTTAGGTGGAGGAAGCTTTCGTGGGAGGGGTGGGGGTTACGGATCAATAGAATCGATTGAGAAAAACGAAAAGAAGAAGATGGTTTTCGTCTTGCTTTCATCTTAGGCGAATGCGTGACTTTTACCATCGAAGCTGTTTAGGGTTTCGGTAGCTTGTGCTTCGTCGTAAAAAAACTATCATCATCATTAACCAGCAGGCCGGCGCTCTCTTCATTTTCTTTACAGTGAAGTTGTTTATGCTATCGGTAACTTGTGCTCCGTCGTGCAAACTCCTTAGGTGGGTATGCGCCACAGGAACTGGGCGAGCCCCACTACCGTGTACAGCAGGTGAACGTGTCAAACGAAAAGGAACACGTGAAAAAGGCACAGAAAAAGAAATGGATAGAAAGAAAGAGATAGAAAATATAAAGAAAGAGAGCGATTGAATGAGAGAGGAAGAGTAAAATAGAGAGGAATAAAGGGAATAAAGACATTAAAAGATAGAAAGACGGAGAGAACATAGAAAGAGAGAGAAAAAACAGACACGAAAAAGAGTTAGAAAAAAAGGGTGGCTCTTACGAAGAAATAATCTATGATGCCTCCTGTCCTGGACCTGGCAAAGAGGTCTTGTGATGTCCTGTTCACATCCAAGCTGTCTTTCATGCAGTGTAAGAAGCAGGCGTTGTTGGGTTTTGATAAATCAATGTTCAAGTCACCGGCAATGATGAGGGGCATGGTCCCCTCGGCAGAGTTATTGTAGGAAACACTGACCTCGGTTTTTGCGCAGTCCACGAGGTCCAAGTTACGGACCACGTGAACGAGTGGATGTTAGTCGAGTGTCTTCCAGGGCTGCTTTGTCTTCAGCTCCTTCAATTTCATTGCGTCTGCCGCGGTGATGTAGCGGTTACGGTGATCGGTTGATGAACCGAAGGTCGCGGGTTCGATGCTGGCCGCAGCGGTTGCATTTCGATGGAGGCGGAATGATAAAGGCCCGTGTGCTGTGCGATGTCAGTGCACGTTAAAGAACACTAGTTACAGACTGGTTAAAGTTGGTTATCACTTTCTTCGAGTGACAATGTGTATGTTCGTGGTTACTGTGTTGATTGAGACTCTATCACCTGTGGCACATAACCGCAAACTTGAACTCTGGTATTCGGGTATGTGCCACACGTGAATGAGATAAAGGGTTTCATGACGTACGCTACAGATATTTTGCTTTATTCATGTCATGACCAGTGAATCTCGTTGTTCATGCATTTATCCTCTGCTATGCCAATTTTGGTATTTTACAAACAATGGAGACGACAAGGAGAGCGCCCAGACGTAGGCGGCTAGATAGATAGATAGATAGATAGATAGATAGATAGATAGATAGATAGATAGATAGATAGATAGATAGATAGATAGATAGATAGATAGATAGATAGATAGATAGATAGAAACGGCCAAAGTGCCTGTGGTTCGCTAAGAAATGCTTCGCAATTAAAAAATGCGAGAGAGGACCTAGGTTCAATACCCGCATGGCACAGGTTTCGGCAGTGTCGATAAAGCGTGCTGCTCTATCGCTCTAATGCTAATCTCGTTAAGGCCCAAGAGTCGCCCTGAGATGGATCCACCGAAATGCTGCTGTCGTTTGTATCTGTAACTACACGTTCATAGGGAATTGAATGTCTAAAATAAGTCAAACAAAGGTATAGCCTACATTTGTGTGGCAGTATAGAGAAGAAGATACCTAGGAAACATTTTTAGATTCAATTTTTGCTAACCTAGAAGGTGCGTCACCCAGATGGCTTCCGTCTCACCCAGGTCTATGTTTGGGGAGACGATGTCCACATAGAATGTGGCGGCGTGAGAATTGATCACCGATGAAACTGTGCTGGAAGAAGGAAAAAAAAACAACTCAGTAACAAAACTTGAAACAGTGGCGTTGCACATAGGGCAGATAAAAGTGATCATGCTCTTTTGAAAGTTTAAGTCAAGTTACGTTCATACACATCTAAGAATAAAGGAAAGACGAACGTAACGTGGATTGTATGAGTGGCTGAATACACGTACAGTCGGGGTCAAAATTTCGAGACCACTACATTTGAAAATACCTTGAACTACGCAGTAATTTACGACTGCACTTGGTCGAACTACTCAGTACATGTGACCGTGTTTTAGAGGAGGCCAGAAGTCTAAATTCAAGGCTGACTGCCTGATTGGCGGGGATGTTAAGCTTTTAGGGGCGAAGCTCCTTAAGGCGGCACCCGTTCGTCCCTCGTAGTCGTAGTCGTAGTAGTCGTAGTGCGTAACCAGTCTTACGCTTTGACCTCCAAGGTGGTGCCGGTGGGAGATTTTTCCTGTGCGTTGTTGAACAATAAAAAATTCGCAGCGTGCGCGTTAACTAAAAGTCGAATTCTTCTGTCTCTCGTTCCCCATTAGCAGCCATTGGCATGTTCCAGTAGGAAACGTTAGTAGAAGTGTAAGTGTTAGCTAAAAGCCGACTTCTTCTGTTTCTCATTCCCATTAGCAGCCATTGTTTACCTCCAAGGTAGTGCCTGGTGAGATTTCTCCTGTGCTGATTAAACAATAAAAATTTTGTTCAAAACGCCGTTGATTGATGAAATAAACCAACGAAAGACGCCAGATGTTTTGTAAAAGCAAAACGAAAGAACGCCAGATGTTTCCAAAGCAAAACGAAAAGACGCCAGCTGCTTAACGAAAGACGCCAGATGTTTTCTAAAGCAATGGTTTTCTAAACAATGAAAATTCACAGCGTACATGTAAAATTAAAGTGAGCTGCAAGTCGTCATAACTCATCGAACCTTTAGTATAAACGCGCCCGATCTCACGTCGGTGATGATGTACTGGGCAGAATTCACGGAAGATTCACGGTTTACCGATGAACCTCCGCAGCTTCGCCCACTCATCATCATTCACTCCGTGGATATGCTGTGATTTTTTCTTGTTGCTCACTATTTCTAAAGCTTTGACGCTCCCCGAAGAATTCAGCGATTTTATTCAGGTGAAGGACAACTTGGACACAACGGTCCACTGTCAAGGGAACCCTGAAACGGCTTTCTGAAATTTTGTCAGCGTCTAGGCTAAATCATCAATAAATCATTCGCACCACAAATTAAGCGACGCACCGTGTATCGAGGCAGCCACCAGGACGAGTTTTTCGGCAATTAAGAAGCTTCCTTTCTGTGAAATCCGCATAGATTTCGTTGTGGCTTCGTGCTACAAATAGGTGGTTGTCTATTTTCCGTTTCCTAAACCTTCGGCCACCTTGCGGTATACCGCACAACTCATTTGCAAATATATGTCTACCCTCCTTCTCACCACTGCCTTGTCCCCTCAACTCAATGAACACTCGGAACAGTAGCGCAAAAAATCACACAGACGACGACAGAGCAAGACGGGACACAGTGCTAATGCGCTGTGTCCTGCTGTGTCCCGTCTGTGTCCCGTCGCGTTGTGTCCCGTCTTGCTCTGTCGTCGTCTGTGTTATTTTTTGCGCTACTGTTCCGAGTTATGCACTACCAACTAGACCACCAGTCGGTCCTTTTAAACTTCATCGAACACCATGCGGTCACTGGCCACTGAGGCGCCCTCATTGGTGCACTCGACGGGTTGAGCTCCGTCGAGAGCGCCCGGCTACAGTGTACTACAGTGTACTTCACTTCTGACGGCGGTTGTGCCGTCAGAAGTGAAGCTACAGCCGCAGACGCGTGGTTTCCGGTGTTGACCGGATAGCGAGAGCCCGACGCCCACTTCAGCGACAAGCTGAAGCGACTCAGCTCCCCAAATGCCTTACAAGCCTTGCACGATGTCGCAGCTTTACAAACCACAAATCACTAGATCTGTGGCACACAACGCAGATAGGGCAATTTCTGGTGTCTGAGAAAAGGAACCACGTGATAAACACTGTCGCTCAGCTCACGTCAACACGCAGCACGTTGTAACACAGGTAGGCGACGCTCCCTGCCTACTGTGAACTGGGCATATCCAATCAGCGTGGAAAGTTTGGCAAGTACATACCTTGCGAGGTCGGTGTGGTGTACAAGGTGCCATTGACGTGTGGAAAATCGTATATAGCGAAGGGCGCAAGATGTATCAACATGCAATTAAGGGAGCATGAGTGATCGCTTTCTAATGCTCTAGCTTTGCATCTGCCACCGCACTGCCGGGAGTGCGAATGCCAGGCAGTTTTCAAAGACGCGACAGTTCTGTCTAAGGAAAGGAAGTTATTCGGCCACAGGATTATCGAGGCGTTCCATATCAGGAGAAAAAGGAAGGGGCAGATCAGCCACCCAATGGTTACTCTAACTGGCAAGAAGTATACGTATCTCCACTCCACGTACCACGTAACCAGCTGGCTCTACGCGGTTTTCTCGCGTGTGTACATATGTTATCATGCACATGGTGCCTTTTTCATGTTTTTTTCATGCTTTTTTCCTGGCCTATTACGTGTCTTTTTGATGGCTTTTAGCTGTTTCATTGTTAACACCTTAACGCGCCTTCTTTCACGGCTTTTAGATGTTCCATTGATAACCCCTGTGGGGGGGGGCTGAAACTGCTAAAAATGCTGCTTTTATCCATCAATAAACCCTGTTGTTAGCCTGCGCTTGTGTGTATCACTTCGTTCTTCGGTGACCCGTCCCACCGCGCAGTTTGAGCAAAATGAACATCCAATCAGATCGATCGCTAGTGCTACGTAACATGGAACAATAGAACGTGGAAATGGCGCAAGAAGTTGAAAACTAGCTCGGCGGAACCGCTGCGATGTGTAGCAATTCACGCTTTCAAAGTATTGTCATAAATTACACAGTTGACACTGAGAGCTTAAATTGGTATGCCAATGATTCTTAGGATCTGCTTTACCGGCTCAATGCATTTATACAAAACCGACGGAACCGTTTTCAGGTCTCTAAAGGGAACATCGGAGCGTGGTAGTATCTGCGAGACTGCCGGCAGGCGGCTGGAATTAGTTTCGCGCAGGCGTACCATGCGCGGTGCTATTTTGTCACTTGAACGGTTCGCTTTGCGATGATTCCACGCGCGGCCGCACAAGGTAGCGGACGCGACGAACGATCACCACTCACAAAGCGCACTGCGCCTGCGCGAAAGTCGTTGCAGTCGCCGGCCGTCGGTGGTACTGAGCTGCCGCCACCCACTCCGATGTTCCCTGTAACAGTGGACCGCTGTGTACATATTTTGTGGATTTATGTACAGCTCACGAAGATTGCACTCCTTGACGCTTCCGGCTGCTTTCGCTGTCATCTGCTATTCCTTCGAAGCATGTATTGCTCACAACCGCGTATGTGCCACTAAAGTGTGGCCAATAGTTTTGACAAGCCAAATGGGCAGTTTGAGGTAATCAATAGTATTAAATTCGTTTAAAGCAATCCGCGCCTCTATCGAGCGGCCTGTTGTTTCGCATAAGCGACGGCTGTGCAGGTTGACGTGTACTCAGCAGTCATCACTCAGGAAAATTTCTTCACTCAGAAAAATCGGTAATTCAGACTGATAAGTGCGAGATGCTGCGTTCAGAAAACCGGGCCTGATCAGTGATCGTTTTCTTTTTACAGGGTAAAAACAAGGGAAATAATTTTAGACTG
Source organism: Rhipicephalus sanguineus (assembly GCF_013339695.2). NCBI lineage: Eukaryota > Metazoa > Arthropoda > Arachnida > Ixodida > Ixodidae > Rhipicephalus > Rhipicephalus sanguineus. Next base: position 147,934,128 of record NC_051185.1, read on the forward strand.
TCGTTTTAACGCTTTGAAGTATGGTAGCTAGCCGGGCGAATCGGTTGAAATGGTTCTTTACTTGCAGTACGAAAGAAGGGGGCCTAGAAAGAAGGAGGACGTAACGCAGAGCTCGTGTTACGCCTGTATTTTTTCCAAATCGTTGTTCGGTCATTCGCGCTGTACGGTATGGCTTTTATGCGCGTGGCGTACGTCGTTACGACAGTTGGAGGAAAACAGTCAAAACATCTGCAAAAGAAGATTCTGCAGGAGGCATACAGTTAAAGTAAGGTTACTAAAGGGATAGTTCGAAGATACGGGAAAAAATGCACGTGAACAATATAAATATTCTGTACCACATTTGCAACGTCAAATAAACTGTAGAAAATTATATGCAGAAGTAAGGTAGTGAAAATGGATTTAGGAATTATGACATGGCAAATATCGAGGTGTACGCGAAGGAAAAGCGTTTGTAAGCCGGACTATATGCATTTTGTATCTTAAATTGCATTTCGTGTTCCATGGCGCAGGACAGTTCAGCGTTCATGGTGCTAGATGAGCGGTAACCAGTGGACATGTGGACGTATGCAGAACACGATGTAACAAGTACACCCGGTATGGTATGAAATACACAGGTTGGGCTTATTCTTTTGGTGTTATCCAAAAACATGGTGAAAGTGATACCTGATAGATGCTCCAACGAGACCGGAAAGAAAGAGACCCCGAAGACCGGCGACGCCCGCGAGGTGTTGACCGACGTACAGTGGAACAAGCTGAGAAATTTCAAAGAAAGAGTGCAGAGGTCAACTTGACTTGGTATACTCTCTATCTCATTCTATTCGGTTCGTCTCAGTGGAGCATATTGGAAATGAAACCTGCAAAAAGCAAGTGCCCGTATGTGTCGTCTCTTTTGATTGAGCTCCTTAGCAATGCTGTCACTGTGCATCACTCTTATTATAGTTGATCATACGTTCGCTAACTAAATGCAGCTCGTCAGCTTGCCTATGAACAGGCTGCGCAAACTACAACATCGCTATACGGTACTGCGTGGCGGGAACGAGTGCTTGAGAGTTATAATGTGATAATGCAGTTCTGAGATTACATTAGCAGAAATACCCGTGCCAAAACGTTGCCTTTATCAACACTCCTAGCTGCTTCCATGATTTCTCGTAACTTATTTATCCATGCTTTTTAAGTCAATTCGTTCTTACTTTACCGGAAGTTGATATGTGAGAATGAACACGAAAAATGTCGAGGCTTCGATAACCACCTTGGCATTTTGGCACCAGCTTAATACTGGAATGTCCTCCCCTATTACTTCACCCTCACATTCCTCCTGGGAGACTGCTCTGACCAGCTCAGAGCCGCAGGAGCAGTGTCGGCTGATCCAGCGGGCGCGTGGATTGGCGCGAGCCAATGGGGCCCTGAACTAAGGGCTGTACCCTACGAGGAATAGCTTGCACAAATACGTTTCTTTGTCTCTCTCTCTCTCTCGGTGGGTGACTAGATCGTAACTAGTTGATTATCCTTACAACGCTTAACTACAAGAAAACAAAAATATCCAAAGCAAGCGGTTATCAAGCAATCGTGTCTGCATTCCCGGCTGGTCTATCAGTGAGCCCTTGCTTAGTTTCAATTGGCAGATGAAGTACATGTTTGAGTTAGTGATATCCACTAACCAGTGGTAGTCGACGTGCAATGCCGGCAATCCAAACAGTTGCTAAAAGCTTCCAAACACTGAAAAGAGTTGTGGCAGCTGCGGACTAGTGGTGCGAAGACTGAGGAAACAGCCGAGCTGGTGGCCTTCCCCTTTCTCTCCTCCTCTCCATCACATCCCTTTCCCACCCCTTGCTATACTATGCTATACCATACAAGAATATTGTCACGTCGCTTCAGAGGTCCAGGCGGGGTTTATTGAAGGTAGAGGAGCAGGGCTTTTGCCAAACGCGTCGCTTGGGCTCGCTCCCCTGAGGGACAGCGCGCGCACTTTTCTTTCGTGGGTTGTGTCTCTGCCCATGCATTTCACCTACTGCTACAGGTGGCAATGCTATGCGTCAGCCTGTCCCCTCCTCCTCACCCTCACACCACTGCTAACCCTCACTTCCTTTTCCCACCACCTTGCTATACTATATATATCATCAGCCTGTCTACCTCCCACATGCTATACTATTGGCGGCGAGGACATACCGTGGCGCCGTCTGCCGGAATCTCTCTGTGACGTAAAAACGGCATCACGTGGTACCGAGTGCGCGGAGTGTTCGACGTCGCCAGTGTTCAGCCACGGTTTTTCTCGTCTTCGTTTTCTCGTTTCGCAAGCGTTGAATGCACTTGTATTAGCTGGGAAGCAATCAGTGTGTTTGCCAGCAAAGGTTTTTCGTGGGCCAACGCGCAGTCATCGTCGCGTCGTGCACTCTCGACGGAGCGAGTGCGCGCGGAGCCATGGACACCGAACGTGAAGAGGCCACTCTTGTAAAAGGTGAGTTATGTAATTTACCTAATAATCTGTAACCCGAAGAATCCTCGCATCTCGTGTAGATTTATGTTTACTGAGGCAAGCACGACATCGCGCACCTATCTCTTCCTTTTTCGGGGAAGTTGCGCGGCCGAGAGGTGCCGTTTCGATCGGCGCGGACTGCCGCGCACAATTCACGGCAACGCCTCGCCCTAGTTTTTAGCGCATAATCAAATGACCGAGTGCAAACGCTCTTCGACATTGGTTATTACGTTCGCGAGATCTTTCGTAAAGGTAGCCATAAGTTATTTTGCCGCAATAACAGTCTTGTCCACAACGCTCGTGGTGAGTGTGGCTTACCCCTTTAGCCAGAACTGTTGCCGGACGATGATTTATAACAGATATATTTTAATAAGTGGAAGTTCAACCGCATATAGTTTTGTCTGCTTTATCCACGCTTCCGCTTCGTGTGCTTCTCTGCGAGGGGTACATTGACCGATGTGATATCATGCCAGCACGTGTGAATCGCTTGTTCGACTACTAATTACAATTACCGTATCTCGTTTTCAGTGACTCTACCGGTCTCTGACATCTACGAGTTCGTTGGCCAGCAGTTCAGCACATCGCGGCTGCTAACGGGAGGAAAGGCAGTCTATGAAGCCGACTACGTCCGAATATGCAGCGTAAAAGAACAACATCGAAAAAAAGTCACTATCGCCGCCCTTGTGCCGAGCGCCTTCCGGCGACGCTCGCTGCGTTTTGTACGGTCCAAGTGCCGGACAGGAAGGTTTTGCGACGGCACTGCTTCGGGAACCAGGCACTGTCTCTTCCAGCATGGCGTGAATAAACGTCGTAAATTCCTATGTGTACAGTCAAGGGAAGTCTCACGTAGTACTTACAGAACATATTAGCTCCAACGCAGTACACAAAACCTTCGCGAAAGTGCTTGCTACAAACGCGATAATGGATGCTGGGTTGCTTCCCCAATCTAAGCTTTATCAACCACGCATCTCGCTGCTTCTTGGTTTTGGGATATGCATAGAAACTCACACCGGGTTCGGTCGAATACGTTCGGCACTGCGGCACAGAGCAATAGACCATGCTGAAGAAAAAACAGCTTCAACCTCAGGCATGAGATGCAGCGAGCAGCGTTGGCAAAGCTTTCGGCGGCAAAGGAGTGTCACGTGATGGCGTTTACCACGTCATAGCGATAGCAGCGCTGGTCTCTCCTGTGGTGGCCCTCGAGGCCAATACTGTGCTCCTTCCTTGGCTTTGAGTGCCTTGTAATACCTAGCCTGGGCTCCCTCTCTCTTAACGTGGCTCCTCCTCGCTTAACCAGTAAATGCGGGACGACAACGGAGTTTTGCCAAGCCTAAACGCCTCCGCTCTTACAAAGTTCGGCAGCATGTTGCACTCTGTGGCACTTGAAGGTGAAAGCCTGCCGCACGGATGCTAACCCATAAAGTTATAGAATCGGGAACCACGCTTCTTACAAGACATAACGAGCCGCACTGTGAGAGACATGCATTCAATGACCGTCACGTTCTCAGTCGACTGCATTCTTTCGTTAGCTCCTGAAGCTTTCTGCACATCACTTGGTGTTACACTACGTCCTGGAGCGGCCCACCTTTGACCAGGCGACGACGCCATGTGATGGCATCATGTGATGTCTCGACGACATCACAATTGTAAGCGATCGTCACGTCATTAAGACGTCACGTGGTGACGTCATAATGTGGTGACGTCACAACATGAAATCATTAGCGGCGTGTCGGCGTGGGCTTTTGTACCCCTTTATTCGCCTGTCGTGTTTCGCTCAAGTCTGCTCAGGAAGACGCTTGACGCTTTCGCCCTAATAAACTGCAGTGGTGTGCAAGTGACATTATTTTAATTAATAACTCGGTCACACTGTATGCAAAGCGATGAATTTTGGTTAAAGGAGAGAGATGTTTCCCAAGCAGAGAACATATAATAACAAAACTTTACGAAACGTTCAGCCATCTTGTGGCGTCAAGGTGTCTTCATAATTTAGCTGCGTTAGTGCGCTGTAAATTAGGCAGGCATACTGGTCTCAGCTGTTAACGGATTCTATTTACTTTCTCAGTCTAGAATATTTCTTCTACTTCACGTAGTTAATGCTGATGCCAGTTAGATTATTGTCGCCTGTAACGCATATTATCTAGAGAAAATTGATACCGATCGCAAAAAGAAGTTATATTGCGCACCGGCTGCCGTAGTTTTCTGACAGGTATTTTGCTTGAAACAGCCACAGTTCTGCTCGTAATAATCAGTGGCTGGGCTTGCAGGTAACAAAAAATCCTCGTAAATTCCAGTTCTTGTTCCTTCTCCATCTTTAGGGCCAGCTGTTGTTAATGTACCACTAATAATTTCTCCGAGAGACACGGCTCACCTGGTCGTAGCGCGTGATGACTCCTGTCAGCATAGGATCACAATCTCGATACCAGTAGGTAAGCGCCAGGCCCGTGAAAGTCGTCGACAGCACGAAGAACGCCAGCATCGTAGTACCAGCCCACACAACTCTGTCGACAGGGGAGTGCAAGCATGCGATTATATTAGAGGCATTCATTCCTAGAGATCTCTTTACTAGAACATACTCCATCATGCGGCAACGGTGTATATTTCATTGCGGGCAGTCGATTCAGCTTTAGACAGGAGAACTCGCAGGGCAGCAAGTTAGGCGGGCAGACCAGATTAAGAAGTTTGCAGGGAAAACGTGGCTGCAGAAAACACATGACCGCCGGGTGGATTTGCGAAACATGCGAGAGGTTTTTGCCCGGCAGTGAGAGCAGTCAGGCTGATGATGATGATGATAATGATGGTGATGATTAATGCTATACAAAGCCATCACCTCAATTGTATCTATGTGAAACTATCGGACTTCGCAGGCACGTGTGCTTCATAGACACAGCCGAAATGGTGTTAAATGGGACTATGCTTGTTAGCTGATTGATACCTTTGACAGCGCCTTATTAGAAGATAGAAAAATGATGACTAATCTCTACGTCATAGGAATCGGTTAGCACGTAAGTGAAACGTGTTGTCACAGAAGTAGTTCATTGTTGATTGCGCATTGATATGTGAGAGCTTGTAAAATGTTGTTGTTTGGCAGATATAGCACCGCTTGATGTGGACGCCCCCACGTTGACGCCTAGTGGCACATATCCGTACCGACGACTAACACCCATTATCATCATTTAAACCTTGCGGTAGCTGAAGTTGTCAAGATAGACCTGGACACCGCATATGGTGAATGCCGCGCAAAGATGGCACCAACAAGCACATAGTAAACACTGATGCTCGATATGCACTCCTTCAAAGCATCGTGAAACGCAAAGAGAAACGCGACGAGCGTCGTGCCTTCCCTCTAGACTTGCCGTTTTCTCACAGGGCTAGCGGGGAACGCGATGGGACAGCTAGGCGAGCGTCGGAGAGCTATTTTTTAATAAAGATGTATGCTATGAGCCAGGCTTGGTCTAACGCCGCCACCTCGCGGTATATTAAAGCACTGACGAAATTAACTTCTCCTATTGGAAACGCGCCGAATGAAATGGTCGTAGCAACGGCGCATTGCCGGCGCATTCACGACGCACTTCCGTGACGGAAATACGTTATAAAAGTCTTGATGGACCCCGCCATAAAACACTTTCGTGTTAAAGGTTTCACACAGAATATGACGGAAAGCTTGGCCAGACCGAATCAGCTTCCATACATTTTCTGGTGTTCATTACATGCTTTTATCGTTAGTGACATTTTAAAGAGCATGAAACCTCATCCATGGAGACTTGTTTCTATCAGCACATCAGATGGTGTTTCTCAAAACACTTTGTAGCTAGCCAATATATTAGTATCATGAGTTTACCAAAAGCGCAATCTTTTTTTGTGTGTCCGAAATCCACCTTATTACTTCCCAGTTACGGGCTCTAGGAAGGCTAGCCTCTCCTCAGGTGATCTCAAAAAAGATGAGATTAGAGCTTTTACGCACACCCTAAATAACGATCTCCTTGTGCCTTTGTGCTGCTAACGGTTGGTTGTGTATTTTCCCTTTTTTAACCCTGCCGCCACCTTGCGGGATTCTGCAGAACTGATTTGCAATATGTGTCCAGTTGCTTCGAGTTGTCGATGAATTCGTCCTCGCGCTGCGAACTGCTAGCTTCCTGGTTAGCTCAATTGGTAGAGCGACCTCCCCGGAAAGGCGTTGGTCCCGGGTTCGAACCCCTGACCAGGACGAATTTTTCGGCAACTAAGAGGCTTTATTTTTGAGAAATCCGCATGGATTCCCTTGTGGCTTTGTGCTACTAAAGGGTGGTTGTCTACTTTCCCTTTCTTAACCCTTCCGCCACCTTGCGGGATTCTGCAGAACTGATTTGCAACGAGATCCATGTTTACATGAATGACTCTATGTGGGGGAGTAACGGTGCATTTGCTTTCCCATTTCTAACGTTTTCATCAAATCAAGACTTCATGCGCCTCAACACCTCCAAGTTTCTCACATCACTCGTGCCGCTGCTCTGGCCGGAGTGGAATACCTTGAAGAAGAACGCAGTTGGCGCATGGCCCTCGAAGCGTGGAGATGCTTTATAGAATTAAAGACAATAGACACAGTAAGAAGAGCTTCGCCACAATAGTATTTCTTTATTGTAACATTCTGCGAAACTCCGAACATTCTTTGTACAACAGCAATTCACCAGTAAGCTGCAGTGACGAGCAAATATTTCAAGACACACGAAAACTGTTCTGTCGGCTTGACGACAAGTCGCGCTGGATGGCATTTCATCAGCGCACCACACGTGCGAAACTGTTCTGTCGGCTGTGTTAGGAATTAGTTTCCTTATACGGCATGGCCTTGTTTCGCGCTCCGGAATGTTGACCAACCTGTGTATAGTTT
>NC_051185.1:147941564-147983992 GCF_013339695.2 Rhipicephalus sanguineus
CTCTAGCTTTGGGAAAACTTGGCCACGATACAACGCTAAAAGTACTCCCCCCCCCTCTCTTTCATAATATATATATAATATCTATATATATATATATATATATAATATATATATATATATATAATATATATATATATATATATAAATATATATATATATATATATATAATATCCCGAATCCAGGGGGGGGCAGATGCCCTCCTTGCCCCCCCTTGCGGACGCCCGTGTATCCATCACAGAAGAAATTGTAAGGCACAAACGCGCGCACTTGTAAAGACTGTTTTGGAAAGAATGTCCATTTCTCACTTTGTATTTCATTTCTTTTTTTTCTATCTCTAAAACACGTGTTTGTTTATCGTCAGTGTAACGCTTCGAATGGTGGAACTCCGTTTTATTCGTAAGTAACATCGGGTATTTAAAAAAAAAGCCACTGGGATAAAGCACGGTAGAGGGACATGCAATAAAGTGCTATGTCACGCTATGTCAGGCATGCATGATATATATAGACCGCGCACTGTAAAAATGCGAACGAGAAGTTACCATCTGATATGGGGTTTCCAGGTGGTCAACAGTAATATGATTGAGAAGTGAAAGAGGGGGAGTTATAGCAGGGCGTAGCCAGAAATTTTTTTTTTTTGGGGGGGGGGGGGTGGTTCACCATACTTGTACGCATATACATATAGTCAGAACACATAGTCAAAACACAACGCACAGGTTCGCCACTCCCTGTCCCATGAGAGGACTCACTTGTGGGTTATTTAAAAAAAAAAAATTCTTACGCCGCCTTGCTATTCCTGCAACAACATTTTCTTTTTTTTTTTGTTACACGGTGCTTTGCGGTCAGCACAATTTCATGCTGATTCGCTCCGTTGTTTCTGGCTGAAATCTGCAAAATCCCACGCTATGTTCCTGCAGTCAGCAACGCAGCATATATTGTTCGGCTTTGTGGTTTATTGAAACGGATGACGGATATTCAAAAATGACTCCAAGTGCAAAATTCGCAAGCACCCTCGTCTTCTTGGAGCGAGTTTGAGCGCCGTAATCGGGGACTCCTGAACACTTGGAGCGCACGGGAATATACACCCGGGTGTACCTGAATTTCATTGCCATGGAAATGCGTCTTTCGTAGGTGGAAATCGAACCCACGTCCTCGAGCTAAACAGTGCGACGCATACCCTCCTAAGGTAATACCATACACGGCGGGTCGGGGCGAGCGTATTCTGCCAAATTTCCGCTTGTAGCCCACTCTTGCAAGTTCATAGTACAACAAGCACTGCTGAACGTGATGGGTCACTTTCGCGACACGCACACTTGCCGCGCCACTGTCTTTCCTGGTCCGAATGCTGAAGACGCAGAAATGAAGGGAAGTCGGCACAAAAGTCATTCGAGCAATTTACATTTGATTGACGCTTAGGTCTACAGCTTAATTGTGTTAGATTGTTAATTTAGTTAGTTTAATTAGCAATGACCGAAATAAATATGCAGCAAGTACAAAACTGCAAACTAGCCCATCTAACCACATTTCTTGAAAACTACGTTTAATTGCAAAAAACATGGCTGATCCCTTTGTCATAAGAATGGGTATACCAAGAAAGTGAAACGTGTCTTCACTGACCTAGTTGAGCGTTTGTTGTGCATTGTTTCGCCACAAGGGCGAAAGAATGAATGCTGTAGCAACAAATTGTAATGTGACGCGAAGAACCGCAAGCAGCTCGAAACTTGCAACGCGTTGCTCAAGTAGAAAAGACACACGGAAAGAACATGCACAGGATGAGCGCGAGCTAACAACTGTCACAGCTCGAAAGTTAAAGCGCGCTGCTCAAGCACAAAGGAGGACGCACGAAACAAACGCACAAGTTACACAGGATGAGCGCGAACTGTCACAGTTGTAACTTATTTGTGTGCTAGCAGCGCAAAGGCGGCCGCTGTAGTGAGAGAAGTGACCTTCGTGCTCTCTGTAACTTCATTACAAACTTGCGGTGAGAGCACAGGACACACAAACCACCGCCATCACGAGATAAGCGCGCGCACACGAGCGACCACGCTCTGTAGAGGCGCGCGCTCATCGCAACGCGTGGGGCGACGACCTTTAAAGCGCGCCCTTCGAGCTCTTTGCGCCATCTCGCTAGTGATAACGAAAACACGAAGTGCCACCGATCTCTGAGTATCGCTACCGGCAAATGGGGTGTATAAATAGCTCGCCGTTAGTATGGTGAAGAGCGTGCTGCCTATGGCCGAGTCGCCGCGGAGCGAGGCGTCGTATGTTAGACTCCCGGTGACGGAACTTTTAAATGCGAAGCATTTAAACTTTTGCGAGTTTGAGCGTATCTATCTATCTATCTATCTATCTATCTATCTATCTATCTATCTATCTATCTATCTATCTATCTATCTATCTATCTATCTATCTATCTATCTATCTATCCGCCTACGGCTTTCTGCTCTCCTGGCCGTTTCGTTAATCGGATTTATACCAAAACTGGTATGGAATAACATGACCGTATTACGAACATAAATGACAGGTCATAACATCAAAATCATGACATGCATGTCATGAACAGCATGATTTACATTCCACGGCCTTGGGGATCTTGCGGCCACTCCGTTAATTTCATATATACCAAAACTGGTATGACGTGACAAGAGTTCATGGCGAACATAATGACAGGTCCTAACGTGCAAATCATGACACGCATGTCATGTGCGGCATGATTTATATGACATGATCTCGGGGCGCTCGCGGCCGTTTAAATGAATGGATATATACGAAAACTGGTATGACGAGACATTTCGACACGACGAACATAACTGACACGTGGTAACATGAAAATCGTGACACGTGTGTCATGCACGTCATGATTTACGCGCCACGCTCATGACGCACTCGCGGCCGTTTCGCTAGGTTGATATACACCAAAATTGGTATTGCGCGATGTGACTGTATGAAGAACATGAATAACAGGTGGTAACATGAAAACCATGACATCCATGTCATGCAAGTCATGATATACATGCCACGCTCATGGTGCATTCGCGGCCGTTTCGTGGGCTCGATATACACCAAAATTGGTATTGCCCGACGCGACTGTATGAAGAACGTAAATTAGAGGTGGTAACATGAAAACCATGACATGCATGTCATGTATGTGATGATTACATGCCACGCTCATGGTGCGTTCGCGGCCGTTTCGTGGGCTTGATATACACGAAAATTGGTATTGCACGACGCGACTGTATGACGAACGTAAATTAGAGGTGGCAACATGAAAATCATGACATGCGTGTCATGTACGACATGATTTACATGGCATGCTCATGGTGCGCTCGCGGCCGTTTTGCTAGATTGATATGCGCCAAAATTGGTATTGCGCGATGTGACTGCATCAAGAACATGAATAACAGGTGGTAACATGAAAACCATGACATGCATGTCATGATTTACATGCCACGCTCATGGTGCATTCGCGGACGTTTCACTAGCTTGATATACGCCAAAATTGGTATTGCGCGACGCGCCTGTATGACGAACGTAAATGAGAGGTGGTAACATGAAAATCGTGACAGGCAAGTCATGTGCGACATGATTTACATGCCACGCTCATGATGCGCTCGCGACAGTTTCGCTCGCTTGATATACACCAAAATTGGTATTTCGCAACGTCACTGTATGACAAACAAATACGACAGGTGGTAACTTGAAAATTATGATATGCACATCATTTACGGCATGATTTACATGCCACGCTAATGTCCGATCGCTGCCGTTTTGCTAGCTTGATGTACACCAAAGTTGGTATTGCGTGACGCGAATGTATGACGAACATAAATGACAGGTGGTAACATGAAAACCATGACATGCATGTCATGTGTGGCATGATTTACATGCCACGCTTATGGTGGACTTGCGGCCATTTCGCTCGTTTGATATGCACCAAAATTGGTATTGTGCGATGTGACTGTATGGCGAACATTAATGATAGGTCCTAACATGCGAATTATGTTATGCATGTCATGTACGGTATGATTTACATGAGACTGTTATGGTGCGCTTCCGGCCGTTTAGATAACTGGATATATACCAAAATTGGTATGGCATGACAGGAGTGTGTGATGAACATAAATGACCGGTCATGCAGTGTATATACCAGAATATACCTTTCATTGGCATGGTATATATGCACATTGTGCATGCACGCGTGCATGGCAAACATGCGATATATGGTGAACTAGATGCCATGGCATGAATGGTTTCATTTGGCTCAAAAATAAACAAAGCGATGTATGCAGCTCTTTGCTGGCTGCTTTGCATTACAACGATTCCCACAGTGCGTGGGATCTGCCGGATTTTTTCTTCTAGTTTTTTTCTTCGCCATCTGTTAGTTGTGGAATTTTTTACGGCATTTTGGGGGGGTCACGCGTAATAAGAACAGCCCAGGGGAGATTATCGCGGCGCCCAGGATGCTTCGCTCTCCCGCAAAGCTGTCAAAGAGACGAAGAGGGGAGGCAAAAAGAAAAAAAAGCTTAGAGATGGTGGTGCATGGTTTGCAGTATAATATATTCTAGTTTCACTATAGTTTGAAGTTAGAAAAGACTTTCCCCTGAGGTAAGATGTTTTCGCACGCCACATTCGGAGAGACGGAGGACTTTCAAATTCAGCGCTTTCGTTCTGTCCGTCTAGGTGGCGCAAGAGGAAGATTTTTAGATGCGAAGCAGCTCTTTGATTAGCCTGTGTACGCTGTCCCTCCGTCCGCACAAACGCGAGGCAACGCGCTTCCCTCGGCGCAGGTGTTGGAGCGGTGCCAAGTAGGTCACGCCGCAGCTGGGCGTTGACGTCACGATCCCCTTGCAGGCTTCCCTCGCAGGTGCGTGCGTACGTCACTCTCTCCCTCACCCGCCGGAGCGCCCGCAGCTGCCGGCTCCAACGCCCGCTCGCCTCCCGTGTCTGCGTTTCAAACAAACGTTTACACCAGTAAACGCTACACCGAGTTTCGCTTCAAACGAATCTTCCAGCGCGCACCGCAGCACCCGCGTTAGCGCTGTTCCACCCGTGCGCAACGCTGCTGCTTCGCATCCCACCAGGGTTCCCTTCGGGGGAGATGGTCCAATTTTGTTGTAGTGATAGGAATAATGTAGACTACAAAATATTCCTGTAGTATAAGTGTGTGATTCGTGTGTATAATTACATCAGGATACCGTAACTGCTATAATTTAAGCTACGGATTCTTGAGCGCTGTTTGAAGATTACACTGGTTTCGTTGACGTTCGCGGCACGATAAATTAAGGCAGTCTAAGAGTTTCGTTTGGAATTTCTTCTTGATTTATTGAAAAACGCTACGTTGAGGAAATAAATCGGGGGCTCTAATTCCTCTACGTGCAAATTCAGCCACAAAATTTCAGCAGCTTTCGACGAAAATGGCCCAAGGTAGGTCCCTATATTAAGAATATTGCCCAATTTAGATAAATATAATTTAAAAAGTAGCGCGCACATCGATAAAATTGAGCATTCAGACGGAAAATCTTATCCTATATATACGCCCCGAAAATGAATTTTCTATAATGAATAGCTACCGGACAGTCTGCTGCGAAAGTTACTAAATTTGGCTGTTTTCAAAGGCAAAACAACAAAAAAGTAGAAGTCCAACGTTAATTTCCTACGTTGAGGAAATCGGCAAATATGTCTTTAAAGTGCTGCGCTAGGAACAGTGCTGCAGCTGCAGCAGATTTTTCAAAAAATGGTCACTGCTGAGGCACAGCCAGCCAAAACTGAAACTACTAACCAGCGCTTATTCTTGGCTATCCATCCCCACATATTAAAGGTTGATTTGTTTTTAATGAATATATTTGAAATGTACAAAGATCAAGCTTTTCAATCATATATTAGTCAACTATATAAAACAAGAAGAACAGCCGCCGCGTCAGCTGAAAAAGGACAGGGGAGGGGGAGGGAAGGAGGGGAGAGGTCTGCTGCCGGCACGAGACGAGCCGAGCATGCGCAGTGGGGGTGTGGACGGCGCCGCCGACGCCGCAGGTGCGACTAAAGGCCCGAACACACGTACGCGTTGCAGCGCGTCAACGCGTGACTTTTTGACGCGGCGTCGCACCCTCTCCCTGTGGAGAGGGAGGGCGCGCAGCTTCGCGTAGCCACGCGCCCTCTCTCCTGATAGGGAGAGGGCGAGACGCCGTGTCAAAAAGTCACGCGTTGACGCGCTGCAACGCGTACGTGTGTTCGGGCCTTAAAGGCCCGAACACACGTACGCGTTGCAGCGCGTTGCGGCGCCGCGCCCTCTCCCTATGGGGAGAGAGGGCGCGCGGCTACGCGAAGCTGTGCGCCCTCCCTCTCCATAGGGAGAGGGCGCGGCGCGGCGACAAAAAGTCACGCGGTGACGCGCTGCAATGCGTGCGTGTGTTAGGCCTTAGGAACAAACGGCGTTTACAAGAGGACGACCCACTAGGAGCCGCTGGAGAACGCAACCGTTAAACAATACCAATTGCTTCGCCACAATTTCTTTATCTCTCTCTCTCTCTGCTTCTTTCTTTTTCTTTCTTTGTTTCTCTTTATTCCCCTCTTTTTCTGCCTTGCTCTCTGTTTTTTTCTATCTTTTTTTTTTGTCTACCTCTTTCTCTTTCTATGTTCTTCTCCGTCTTTCGATCTTTTAATGTCTTTATTCTCTTTATTCCTCTCTCTTCTTCTCTTCCTCTTTCTTTCAATCGCTTTCTTTCTCAATATTTTCTATCTCTTTCTTTCTGTCCGTTTCTTTGTCTCTGCCTTTTTCACGTGTTCGTTTTCGTTTGACACTCGCACCTGCTGTGCAGGGTAGTGGGGCTTGCCCAATTCTTGTGGCGCATAGCCACCTGAGGAGTTTTCTGGTGACACCCCACAAAATACGGCGAGTTACAACAGCTTACTATGGAGTTTGCACCGCAAGCCCTTATTGAGTACGGTCTTCTCGTTTTACAATTGACTATAATATTACTTACTTGTTTACGTATACGTGCCCTTGCATTCAGCGCAAGTGTTTCTGGTTTTCTTGAACTGTATGTGTGCGTGGAGGGCTGTTGGGGCCACGCTGAGTCGCTTTAGGGCGCTGGGTGTAGATGCGTATTCTAAGGCACCTTAGGACAAGGTCGTACGCTTGTCATCTTTATAAGCTGATGTACTAAAGCGGTACTACGACGCACGATGCAACTTTCTGGAGACGCGCAGGATACGTGCGCTGGTTTGAAAGAACTGCGCGAAATGAGGCACAGATTTGTGAAGATTCTGCTCAGTTTAGGCCATCGACGTATGTATGTCTATTCTTGTAAACCATCGTTTTTGCCCATGAGCAGCGACGACAAGAGAAGGCCGATCGATCACGCTCTCTCGCGCGTGCTTGACGGCCGTCAACTCTAAATCTGTCGCTGATCGTTTCTTATAAGTCCAGCTTTAACAATGAAGACAACTGAAATGCACGGGAAAACCAGAAACAAGGCTAAATGACGCTTTTACGCGCGCCGACCACAATTCCGAATAAACGCAATGTCATTCTCATTGACAAAACCAGCTCCGCAATGGTGGCGGTATTTTTTATTTTTTTCATTGCTCAAGTAATCAAGGCATTTGGATAAAGGGACACTCAGCAAAAATAAGAAAAAGAATCACGAAAACTTCGAAATACCACTCGGATAAACAGAGTTTATTTAACATATTGTGGGATTGTCCGGGGGGCCGTGCAGCCATGGGCGAGAGCCTTAAACACATACCTATCAATCTAAGACCTGCGACCCTGGAGGAGTGGCTGGCGGACTCTTCCCCAGACATCATCAAGGCACTACTCGGACATTTAAAACTTTTAGGCTTGTCTGATGGCTAAGCCTTGCCTTTTTTTATTAGTGGACATGGACTGGGGTTCGTTTATTCTTTAATAAAGTTGTTCTCTCTCTCTCTCTCGCGCGCGCTCGCTTGCAGCCGCTGCGTGCTGACATCCTCCAAAAATAGAGCCAACTATTCAAAAATATATTTTTGAATATATTTGATCTTTTGAATATATATTTGATCTCTAGTCGCTGTATATTGTCGTTCTCCCGTCGTCTAGCAGGGCCAAGGCTATCGCGACCTGTTCCGCAACCTCTGCCGCTGTCGTGAGGACCGTCGAGGAGTTTGCGACTTTCCCATCTTGATCAACGCTGACTGCAACGAATGCTTTTCCGTCTGGGTACCGTGCTGCGTCAGCAACTCCGGGCATGTGCGCAGCAACTCCGGGCATACGTGCGCGGGCATCTTCCAGGGGGGCTTTAGCCCTAGCCCGTCGTCTACCTACATTGCACTCAGGGTTGACATTCCGAAAAATGGGGGCAATGGTATTGCGCTCTTTCTGTTCTCGAGGAATGCTGCAATATCTGGTGTCGATTTCTGTCGGGGGAACTCCAAGCCCCCGGCACTGGGGGTAGAAAATCTGGTAAACTGCGCCCTCTCTTGTGACTCAGTTATCTCTTATAACGTGTTGTGCATGCCGAGGTGGAGCAGTATCTCCGAGCAGGTGTACATGGGAAGCCCGAGTGCTCTCTTGACCACCATTCTGATCAAGCTTGTCCCGCTCCGATCCCTGCCAGCTGTGCATGGCCGCGACGTAGGTGAAGTGACACATCACGAAAGCACGCACCAACCCGAAGAGGTTGTCCTCGCACAGTCCTTGCTGCCGGTTGGCAACCCTTCTTATTAACCTGAGTACATTGCCCGTTTTCTTGGTAAGCTTCAGTACAGCCAGATCCCTATAGTTTTATGAGCCCCATAGTCAGATACAGCTCAAGGAAGAAGCGGAAAACATCCCTAGCATCCCTTCAAACAAACGGCATCAACCGCTTGTCATGTCGTCGTTGTTGCCTAGTGGTGTCGTGGTATACTTGCGAATAATTTTAGGGGCGTAGCTCCTCTTAGTCTAACCTTGTCACGTCTCCGTTTTTTTTATTCACACGTTTCATAGTTTCCTTACAGAAAACCAAAGGGGTGAGGGCTAAAGGCGCGAGCATGCGCCTGACTGAGGCCCTGACCCCTGTACAATCAGTGCTCGGCGAAGCAACATATTAAAAAAAAAAGCTATGTAGACAGTAAACACATAGTCGAGTAACATAAACAACATGATCAACATGATTAACATTAGTACAGTAAATAACATAGGTGACAGAACTAGCATATCTAGCATGTCCGGCGTATCTCCCGGCAGCCGGCAGTAAACGGCAGTATCTGTCCGGTGGTGGTGGTGGTGGTGTGCGGCGTGACCACCCTTACTGCGCATGCGCATACCCTCTCCACACACCTCCTCTCCACTCCCCCTCACCATTCCCCACGTCCTCTACCCCTCCCCCTCTACCCCTCCCCCTCTCCCCTCCCCCCTCAACCTCACCACTTCCCCTCTCCCCTTCCCCTCTCCCATAACCAGTCTTAAAAACGGAGGGGGCGTGCACACATGAGGGCTCCCTAAAGACAATGCGCTGCGACAGTACCCCGCACCTCCACCAAATATGTTACGTGAATGACGACTCGGTAGACTAGACCGTAGACTATTTACACGATAGATTTTCAGTAGCAGTTGCAGCGCTGACCGGTTCAGCTCAGAGCCCGAGCGGAGAGAGATCTCCCTTCTCCTCGTCCGGCGCACACGCGCAATGGTTCAAGGGGCTGGCAATATGCATGTAGCAATATGTATCACCCTCTCCTCTCCTACGCTTCCCCCTCTTTCTCCTCTCCTACGGTCCCCCCCCTCCCTATCTTGCCTAGCGGCGCAGCGGCGCCGACGCAGGCAGCGTCGCGAGGCAGCGTCGCGGCAGCGTCTTGATTGAAAAAACCGACCGCTCGCGCTGCACAACCGTTCACTGACCACCCCGTATATATAGGCACTGGATTTTGACCTCCAAGGTAGTGCGTGTGTGCGATTTCTCCTGTGCGTGATTAAACAACGAAAATTCACAGCGTACATGTAAAATTAAATTGAGCTGCAAGTCGTCATAACTCTCATCGAACCTTTAGTATAAACGCGCCCGATCTCACGTCGGTGATGATGTACTGGGCAGAATTCACGGAAGATTCACGGTTTACCGATGAACCTTCGCAGCTTCGCCCACTCATCATCATTCACTCCGTGGATATGCTGTGATTTTTTTTCAGGGTCTGTATTTATTGAACTTAGGTGACTGACACACTCGTCGCAGAATGAGCAAAGAATGGCCCCTCTACAAGCCGCTATTTTGATTTTCAGGGAAAGAGGCAGCGCATCATAACAGCCACGAAAAGTGGGATCGAGAGGCTGTATGCTTGCACTTAATTGTTCCCAGCGCAAAGCAGAACCTGCATAGTGCTGCATTTCCGACTGAATGTGTGTCGCAAGGAGTCCCAGCAGGTGACATATGGCGCCCAAGCAAAATACTCAGCATACTGAGGACAACCCATTTTTGTACAATGTACAAATTGCCGCAGCAAAACACCGATTAACAGACTAGACTCGCAAACTCGCAGGACGCACAAAAAAAGGGGACTCTTTTTTTGTGAGTCTTCTCTTGCCACGTACATTACTCGCTTTAAAGAGACACGTTCAGGACTCACCGAAAAGAGTAACACATACTCTTTTAGTGTGGTGCTTTGATACGAGCAAAGCTAAATTTTTTCAGCCAATTTCGTGCAGCCGTAGTTTCTTGAGCGAGCCGTGGCGTTTTCCATGTAGTATAATAACTACAAAACCACCTTCAGCTTTCTTGCTGCAGTTATATGCGCAACATCACTGTATGGCGCTTGCACATAGCGCGCAAAACACACCATGCAACGTTCGCTATACGCGCTCGCCAGCCGAGCAAAGGCGAGCAGGCGCCAAAGAAAACAAGCAAAACGCAAGATCCGCGCGCTTCCAAGGACAGGGAGGCCAATCCTAGTCGGGAAAAACTGGCGCAAAACGAAGGATACGCGCAAGGGGTCACGCGGCGATACTTTCAAATTATCAACGGACTTTAATAGCGATTCGCCCGACGCCAATATTTCGTTCATTACGGTGATAAATTCTGATGCTATTTCGAACCAAACACCCTTGAACTAATGATTTCATACTTTGGCCGTATCATGTGGGCTACTCTTTCATTGGAGCGAAAATTATTTTTAGCCAAAATGGAACAGTATTGTAGAAGTGCGTCGCAATAGCACGAGATTATTAGACGCTATTCTTCAGGCCCCAGTGCAGTAAACAGTTCTGATTAGTGTTCATATACCGATGGCACCACCAGCAGTCTTGAGATGGTTGGTTGGTCAAACTTTATTAAACTCTCCTGAGAGACGCGACTCGAGTGCAATGGGCTCCACGTAGGGACGGGCAGTGACAACGTCAGTTTAGAACGATGCAGTCATATCGGTCGGTGGTCCATTCCTCATAGTGGCTGAATGCGAGATGAAAAGGAGAATCATCATCTTCATTTATATTCTGATACCAGGATAACTATTGAGTTGTGTGGTTTGATTGTTCAACTGCGTAAGTATTGCATTTTTCTCCTTTATATGTTTCGATTTTTTTATCATTAGGTAACATTTCAAAAATTTTATCTAATGCCCAATTGTTGGCTAATCCACCAGTGTGGGTGCGAGCCATATTAGAGCGTCAGCATCATCATCATGATTGTGGTGTCTCGCGAGCCAGAAGCGCGCGGTAGTCCGAGCGAGAGCACGAGGGGCAGCAGCACGAGCTGGCGCAAGCAAGCCCTGGCCGCAGGAGCCTACGGTAAGCGGTCGAAAGTTCTTTTATTTTCCTATGGCGTTCATGCAACGATTTAGACTCTCTAGCTGCCCGCAGTGCGCGGAGCGGCCTCGCAAGTCACTGGAAAGGCAACTTGTAATGTATACTCATATCTTCGATTTGCCACTGCACTGCAGATTGTTGCCGCGGAGGGGGGTACCGAATAGGTTTGCCGCCATAGTGTCCGCACTCTTTCATTCGCGCAAACGCAATATCCTTTTCGAAAATTCGCATGACTGCGTCATGTCGTTGCTGGTTTTATTACCACTGTCCGCTGGAGCACCGGTAGGCCTACTTAACGAAGCTCTGAAGACAGTAGGCTTAACCTGTTTGCCGCATAGGGGTTGCCGAATAGGTTCGCCGCCATGGTGTCCGCAATCGTTAATTCGCGCAAACGCAATAATCTTTTCGAGATTTCGTATCCTGCGTCATATCGTTGATTGTTTTTGTACCGCTGTCTGCTATAGCATCGGTAGGCCTACTTAACGAGGCTCTGAAATCAATAGGCTTAACCTTCTTGCCGCATATGGGGTGCCGATTAGGTTCGCCGCCGTGGAGTCCGCAGTCGTTATTTCGCGCAGACGCAATAACGTTTTCGAGAATTCGTACGGCTGCGTTATATCGCTGATAATTTTTTTATATATTACTGTCTGCTATAAGAATTGTCGGCCTACTTAACGAGGCTCTGCGTACAGTAGGCTTAACCTTGTTGCCGCGTAGGGTGTGCCGAATAGGTTCGCCTCCATGGTGTCCATTGTAGCTTATTAACGGAAACGCAATAACCTCTTCGATAATTCGCACGAATGCGTCATATTGTTGGTTTTTCTACCACTGCACTGCTAGGCTTATTTGACAAGACTGTAGACAACTTTGTATTATAGGGTTACACCGGTGTCACCAGGTGCACCTCAAATCGCTATCAAGTCCAACCGCGATAAATTTTCTCAACAGTGATTTGGTCTCTGCAGAAGCTTGCGTATCACGATCAAGAAATTCCGTCCGGATCAGGTGATCGCGATAAAAGGCCGCCGCATGACACCTACACTATTTATCCACGGTCGTTAATTTACACAAACGCAACAGGACTGTGTAGGCAGCTTGATATAGGATGGGAAAAAACAGTGCAAAAAAGGACGAGGACGCAGGAACACAGTACACTGGACGAGCGCTGAAACGTGAAATTCAGGTGTTCATGCGTCCTTGTCCTTTTTTGCGCTGTTTTTCCACAGCTAAGCATGTACCAACTCGCCCAAATCAGTCTTGCTTGATATAGGCTGATATATATTCACGGTCGTTAATTTGCGAAAACGCGATAAGCTTTCTGAGAATTCGTATGGCTGCACTAGAGGCTCTGACATGTGGACGACTCGTTCACACCGGCGACTGGCAACGGTCGCGCGACCATTTGCGACTGGAAGTCAAACAGCGATTCAAAGGGACCGATGTTCACACCTGCGTGCGACCTATAACCGTCTCCATAGAGAATTCACATCTGCTCGCATCCTAGCTCGTATTGCCATTGCCCCGTAAAATAATGGCGACGTCCTGTTCCTGCGCACGTGATTGGCTCAGGGGTTTGCAACTGCAGTCGCGCGACTGAAAAATCGAGCAGCTCGCGACTGAGCCAGAGCAGTCGCTTTGCGACCAAAACGGCCATTTGCGACCAATTGCGACCCGTCGCTTTGCGACTAACTTAGTTGCACGACCGTTGCTGGTCGCCGGTGTGAACGAGCCTTTAACTTAGTCGCGGTCACGCGACCGTTGCTAGTCGCCGGTATGAACGAGCCTTAACGGTGTCATCCGATTAACGTCGTTTCGAGCAGAGATGCCCACAAGACCTGTGTTAATCAAGGAAAATCTCGCGAAAGTGCTTGTATATACCCTAAAGAGCGATAAGGTATTTCTTTTCTAATTAAGTGCTTTTGTAGAATTGTGATCCTGTCAGACCCTCACCATGAAGACTTCGGCCGTTCGCGATGTACTGAAAGTATGTCGGTGCAAGTGTCGCTACAAATAACGGGAGCCAAGCCGCCCGGCCATTATGTTTTCAGGTTCATGTACCGCGCGTTTTGCATTGTTGCTAAAGCTGCGTTTCGTCGAGGTATCATATTTGTGGCCTTTTCTTGCTGAGAGCTTTCTGAAAAGCTGCCTTCGTCGATTTCGCAATATCGTGAGAGCGAACTTGACAATAGTTTAGCCGTGAGCCACAAAACTTGCTGGAAAAGTTACCAAACGTACGTGATTCTGCGATCGTTTTACTTTCCCGAGACTGATATACGCATTTGTAACACGGATCTCCGCCCGTCTGACTGAAAAGGTGTTTTGAAGCCGCCATCCCATATTGAAGCCAGCAGGGGGATTAGCGATTGCGGTCATGCGTGTAGTGGTTTATGATGGCCGCACTTTTAACGCGATTGAAGGCTCGCACTGCACGTCACTCAAGGCGCCATGTTGTAGTTCAGGCACGGCTGGAAGCTAGGTTCGTGACGTCACGTTAACGACGTTCTGTCGTTATCAGGGCCAGCGGCAATTAACGTTGCAGCCGAGTCTTTATTTTACCCGCCACGGTGGTCTAGTGCTAATGGTGTTCCACTGCTGACCCGAAGGTCGCGGGATCTAATCCCGGCTGCCGTATTTCGATGGAGGCGAAATGCTGGTGGCCTGTGCCTTAAGTTCAGGCACTGCACGTCAGGGGCACTAAAGAACAAAACGATTTTTCTCGCATTAGTAAAGTGGTCTTCCACGATACCAAAAACACCACGCTCTCTGCGCGAAGACGCATAATAAGCGAGAAAACGCGCAAAAAGAAAATACAGGTGGCGACGCCACCTTGGAATTCCCGCACCATTTTCCGCGACGTCACATATTTTTGACGGCGCCTGCTTGGGCCTACGTAGTTCCTAATCGGTTAAATCGAAGTACATTGTCCTCTGAGGGGGCCAGAGACTTGACATAACGAGTTTGTGGAAGTTTCGTCGAGCCAGTGGCGCCAAAATACGTTAAATGCTCTTTGAAACCTTTTACGTTACGAATTACAAAGTTCGGCGCGAAATTTAAAAATGAAACTTTGAACTTGGTTTTCTCCTCTAATAATAAACCTATGGTGGTGAAATAAACTACACAAGAGTTCTCCGAGCGCACTTTATCAATCTAAACCAATTCATTGTTTCTATTTAGTGTCCCTTTAAGAACACCAGATAGTCCAAACTTCCGGAGCCGTCCACTATGGCGCCCCTCATAATCGCGTGGTTTCGGGGCTTAAAACCTCAACAATACTATTTTGATCCCGTTGAAGCAAGTTAACCGCAGCAGCGAATATACTGCATCGACAACCACCATGCAGCGTAAGAGAACATTAAGAATCCATTGTGGTTAAACACAGACGAAGAAAGTCTCTTTCTTCGTCTCTGTTGTTTGCGATGCGTTAACCATAATTAAAGAATACCAACTAGCCCAGTTGTCGACCTTGCTACATTCGAATACTAAGCTGAAAATGATCATCTGCGAAGCTGACGCTGAACCGACACGATCTTAGCTATAAAACTGGCTTGTTCCAAAAGCGGCGTTGCCACCGCAATAGTCCGACGCGTTGGAGCAGCTGGAGATATTCTGCAGGTGCCATAAGAGAAAAAAAAAAAAGACGAAAAGGCACAGCTGTGGCAAAAGAAAACATTACGGGTTGCCGTGCTAGCGCGTCGGACTACCGTCGGTGCAGGCAATAGCTGTTCTCCACGAGGTGTCGTTCTCGGAGAAGGGAAACGAAATATTTTAGGCTGACGCCCCGCAGGCAGCTCCGCGGCACGCCAACCGCCTCTGATATCACCGCGGCCTGTCTGCGCGGTGACTGAGGGTAAAGTTCGGCCCCAGAGCATGCTGCACCATGTCTTTATAAGACTGTCTAGTTCACAGTAATCATTACTGGCGCATGCCACTTGTATGACACATTGACAAATGGCGCCACAACCAAAGCGAGGCAACTCTGGATGCTACAGCTTGCCTATTACGTAAGGGACACTGCCATGTGACACCATCTCAGTTTTGTTTTACTGCGATGTAAATCAAATAAGCACTCCCGGCGCACTTTAGCCGTCCCCGTGACGTCCCTTCTAAAGTCCAAATAGATAACATCGCCCCGCACCTTTTATGTCACTGTGCGAGCGAAAGCGTGCGGGGGCTGCCGACGAGCTAAAATAATTGTTGGGGTTTTACGTCCCACATGATATGATTGAGGGACGCCGTAGTGGAGGGCTCTGGAAATTTCGACCACCTGGTGTTCACTAACGTGTACCTTAAATCTAAGTACACGGGCCTCAAGCACTTCGCCTCTATCCAAATGCGGCCGCCACGGCTGGGATTCGATCCCGCTACTTTATCAAACGTGCACGTAATGACAGCGTGGCACCTTTGACTTGCCCGTCACACGCCTGGGTATTAGTAAAATATGTTGCGGACCCGCGTTTTCGTAACTCATACTCTCCTGCGTGCGACGGCGACTGGAAGTTTAGCTGCTATGCTCTTTAGGTTAGGGAAACACGCGTTGCGGACACTGCTGACGTGCAAACGTGGGGTGAAATGTGGCGCCATTAGTTTTTAAATTTCAGCAATTGTTTGTTAGGACGGCTTGGTGCGGAATACGGGTTGGCACAAGCTGTGACGCATTACCTAGGACTATAGGAGACGCGAGAGCCGCAGGTGCGCCGTTTCGATTGATATTGGTGATCTCGTCGTCTTGCAGCGGCGGGTTCTCACGGTAGCTGCTTTCCCCACATCTGTTCTCTGTGGACTTCGTCTGCTAATTTGTCGTCTGCAAAAACGAGTCAGTGTTCGAAGCGGCTTATTTCTTCGTATAATGTTGAAAGCTTTTGTGTGTCTGGGTTCAACTTTTCATAATACACGGTGTTGTTTACAGCCCAGTGTACAGAAATTCCTACACGCAGGATGTTAGGGCGAAGTTCTGTGCAATCCTTGCTCCCCCCCCCCCCCTTCCGCTTGGCGAAAGATTTTTTCTCCTCTTCTTTTCTCCTCAGTCGATGTATTGATCCTCGGCCCCTGCATAAACTTTCCGCACCTAACGTGGTTTTGCATTTCCTCCATGATCGGAGACATTGTCAGCTTTCGGCACCTCACGTGGTGTTGCACAGCTTCCGTGATCGGCCAATTTATAACGAAGCGATGATGCCTTGTGATGACGTCATCTGACGTTACGTTGTGTCACGATATGATGTCACCATGGTGACTTTACCATGAGTAAAAAAATATTGGCGATCTGTGAAATCATGATGACGTCAACACGTGATGATCTTTGTATCACTCGTTTTGACGCCGAGCCGCGGAACGCTGACGGCGAATTTTTGTTTTTGATGAGGCATCTAAGGCTTTCGCTTTAACACATAGTCAAATGTCAGCGACAGCGGCGAACACAGCCACTGGTCGTGGAAACGCGTCAGCTTTTTGTACACGTGTCGTCGCATATTACAGCGTAATTTCTGAAGGTTACGCACTTTAAAATGTACAGCACTATTCTCGTCGCACATGTGTGGCGCTGCTAAGCTCAGGCAGGTTCGAGTCCTGGCCAGGACGGTCGCATCACAGTGGGGGCAATGAAAGAACAGTCGTGTGCTTAGATTTAAGTGCGCATTAAGAAATCCCAGATAGTCAAAATTCACCCGGAATCCTAAACTACGGCGGGAATTAATGAAGGCACACCATGCACCTATCGCTAATATACCGCGACATTTTTTTAGCTGGTAAAAAAACAAGTATTGAAAAAAGAAAGTTGTCGATGTCAAATTGATGCTAAGTGCAGTGCAATATCTGGATTTGTTGTAAGAAAAGAACTTAGGAAATAGCAGAACGAAGATTTAACACCACATCTTCTATTGCAATAAACAAAAAACGAAAACATGTTTTTTTCCGGCAACCATTGCACCAGTCTATTCGATGTTTGTTAAATTGAAGAGAATAGGGTAATATTGTTTGGATGCAGTGGGTAAATATTTACACAGCCGAGGATATACTGAACAATTGCTGAAAATCGCATTGCAGATCGCCGAGGCTGTGAAGCCTGCAGGGCTTTATAACCATGCAATAAAATGTGTCGCCGTTCGCTAAAAAAAAAGAAAAAGAAAAAAAAGAACGACATGATGAAATGAAATGGACAAAATTTGTCTTGTTTACAAAATTCTGACGTTGTAGCACTAAATCGGTTGTAGGCAAAACCATTTTAACCATTCGAGGAATTTTGCGTAAGCTCCGAGCCAACATATCCATTCGTGTGGTTTAGGTGCGCTAGCGTGTGTGAGTAATAAAACTGATATACGACGTAATTTTGTTTAGTACTTTGAGGATGCCCGCCACAGGAACGGCGAGGAATACGAGAGAGGATGACGAGGACGAAGGTGCGTGCTGGTGGCCTGGTGGCTGACGGACGCTGCTGGTCGTCGCAGACGCGGCTGCCCCGTGCTCTGACTTTGGGCCGACACTGCGGAGACACGGCCGTCTCCCACAATACTTACATGTTTGCTCGGGGCTGTGTCCGGGGGTGGCGTCCGCGCTCCACTGCGCATGCGCGTCCCCTCCCCCCTCTCTTCTCTCCTACGCTCCCCCCCTCTCGCGCGCCTCATTCTCTCCTGCGCAACGCCGCGATGAGCGCCAGCGCATGCGCGTCCCCTCCCCCCCCCTCTCGCGCGCCTCATTCTCTCCTGCGACAAGTAGGCAGCAGCGACGCCTCCGGCATCTTGACGTGGCACCAGCGGCCGATGGCCGCCTCTGCTTCTGTGGCTCTGGACGCGGGACGCTCGCGCTCTCCTCCCCTCGCTGAAGAATCACACGACGGCATAGACGGCATGGGTACCGAAGAGGATAGCGTACGATGCATGCGCGGAGGCGACAAACGCTAATGCGAAGCTTTGCATACCCTATTCTAAAACTGCCTATTAGCGTGACATGGAATTCTTGATAGGAAAGTGGTGAGAGCCAAGTTTTTAAGGAAGGAAACGCGAGCGATAAGCCAGATGACAATTAACTGTTCCGTGGCAGAAGTACTCCCCAAGTACTCAATTTTTAGTATATACTTAAAAGTATATACTTACAGCGTATAGCCTGTTTCCATACGCTGAGAAGCGCAGTCGAGGGACTCCCGGTTGCCGTCATGTGTAGGAGAGTCGCGTGACCTCAACAGAAACCTATGACGTCATCAATTTTTAGTATATACTTAAAAGTATATACTTACAGCGTATAGCCTGTTTCCATACGCTGAGAAGCGCAGTCGAGGGACTCCCGGTTGCCGTCACGTGTAGGAGAGTCGCGTGACCTCAACAGAAACCTATGACGTCATACCACCGCCAAAATTTGAATGAAAAGGAAACGTTGTGCCTGGCGTTGCACAAGTGTCGCTATTTTGCAAGCGTGAGTGGTTGGCCCGTGTCACTGCAAGTGGCAGCCAACTTTTTGGTTGACATAGTTCACCTTTTACACTCGCAGGGGCAGGGTTCTCACGGCTGCTTTCATGACATCTGTTCTCTGTAGTCCTGTCATGGTCTGCCAATTACGTCGCAAGGTAAGTGTTCTAACCAGGCTGCTTGATTTGTATAAAACAATGTTGAAAGGGCTTTCGTGGCTAGGAAAATTGTTTTCTATAGAAAGCTAAGTTTACGGCCGAAGGTTCGCATAACTCATTTATTTATTTATTTATTTATTGATACCTCAGGGGCCCCAAGGGACATTACATGAGGGGTGGGTTTCAAAAGTAATAACAAAAGATAGAAAAAAAGAAAAAAATACAATAATTAACAACAAACAACAATCAGAAAATGCAAAATACAAAAGACGGCAATGATGACAATTTGAAAGGAAGAAAAAATCTATTTACAAAGGTAAGTTCAAAAACAGCAGTTCCATATATTAGACTAAGTGTTCGGTAGCAGATCAAAAGTGGGCTGCAGCACGAACGAGTGCAACATCTCCCGGAAGGCCATTCTAGTCTCGGGCAGTTCGGACGAAGAATGACTGATGGAATGTAGTGGTGCGGGTTCGGGGTGGAATTACTGCGTTCGTGTGGCCTGTTCGAGATGTACGATGAGTCAGTTGAATCAGCTGGCTGTCACGAGGTATGATGTGAAAGAATCTGTGGTAGAGGCATAGGCGTGAGATGCGACGACGAGAGGCAAGAGGTACTAGCTCCAGTTAAGACGTTAGAGACGAAACGCTTGTGTGACAGGAGTACTCGGAAAGAATAAATCTAGCAGAACGGTTTTGAACAGATTCGAAGGCTTTAGGGAGATTAGATTGGTGGGGGTCAAAGATAGCACAGGCATATTCAAGTTTAGGTCGCGCGAGCGTTTTGTAGGCAAGTAATCTTATGTGTGACTGTGCCATGAAAAGATTACGGCGAATATAGACAAGCATTTTGTTAGCTGAATTGATAATGTGGGTTACATGATCCGTCCAAGACAAATCTTGAGACAGGTGAAGACCTAGGTACTTGAAGAAATGCACATTAGATATAATGTAGTTATTAATCTTGTACACAGGGTGCGTAGTTACGTCGACGATGGAATGAAATGTTCACGGTCTTACTGGTGTTCAGTGACATGAGCCATGTAGCACACCAGTCTTGAATACGAAAGAGGTCTTCCTGAAGAGAACAGACTTCAGAGAGGTTATTGATAGACAGCAGATGGCCTGTCATTGATGTAGATTAGGAAGAGGAGCGGCCCAAGAACAGTGCCTTGGGGTACGCCGGACAGAACGGGCGAAGTGCATGATGTGTAGTTGTTAGCATACACGAACTGCTTCCGGTTGGATAAGAAACACTCGATCCAGTTGCGAACAAGCGGATGAATGTTTAGGCGCGATAATTTTAACAAAAGACGAGAATGAGGAACCTTATCGATGGCTTTTTCGAAATCCATGACAAGAGTGTCGGTTGTAATATTGCAGTTCGAGTTTAAATGAATGCCATGAGTGAACAGAGCAAGTTGGGATTCAGATGAGTGACCTCTCCTGAAACCATGTTGATTGGGATGAAAGAAGTCCACCGAGTTTAGGAAATGAGCAAGATGAGAGCAGATGACGTGTTCCGTGATCTTGGAGCATATTCTGGTGAGTGAAATGGGACGTTAGTTACGTGGGGAAGACCGGTCACCTTTTTTGAAGACTGGAATGACATTTCCTATTTTCCAGTCGTTTGGCACTGTACCTGTGTCAAGCGAGTGTTGGAAAGTGATACAGAAAATTGAACTGCACACATACTTCGTATTTTTAGCACTTTCGCGTTGATTCCATCTATACCACAGGATGAAGAGCACTTCAGGGAGTCTATGATCCTAACAATGCCTTGGCGTGAGATGCGACGACGAGACGCAAGAAGTACTAGCTCCAGTTTAGACGTTAGAGACGAAACGCGTTTCCCCGAATACGCCTTAATCTTAACTCAACGAGCACGCATTCTATGTATTGAGGTCTTGCAACATGCTGAGGCACGTTGCCGGGCTAGTTGGTTGGGAATCATAATTCTTATGGCGTAACGGACCACGACAGCGACAGAGGAGTGTGTGCGTCCCTCTTCTCTGTCCCTGTCGTGGTGAGCTACGCCATACGAATTATGACTCGCGACATGACTGAATGGTCGCTAACATTTATGATCGCGCCGCCATTGAACGCCTTCTGGCTTCCACTTCCCGATATAGTTTGCAACGTACTGAGAAAATGCCATACAGTCATCGTCAATTTCTTGAGATGTTTAAGCGCGTTGCGCTCGTGTGTCCGGGCCTTCCTCGCGGTGCCAAGATGAGATGGCACCAGTGTTCCCGCGGTGGCGCCACGTGACGACGGCCATGAGGAACTGCTTTCTCGGTCTTGGACCTGGGAGCGCGATGCGCGCGGTCAACTCTCTCTCGCACTCTATGAGCTATGTGGGGACGATCCCGCGGGCTTCTGGCGTTTGTGGTGTCCTGACTTCTTTCTTGTGTCCGTGTTTGCACGCCTTGTCTTTTTAGAATGAATACTTACCAACTAGCTCAGCTCTCTGTTATTCTAAGACTTCTTCCCCTTTCCCGCGTTTCCCCGAATACGCCTCCGCTTTCGAGATAGTACCCACGAACGATATAGGCTTGGGTTTCTGGCAGGGACGAACTCTACTCGCTCGTTATCCTGACCATCATCGTCGATTCCACAGCGTGTTGCATTGGCATGCTAATTTCTGTATAATTCGTCTAGCGGGCTTGCTAGGTAAAAAGTGTGCGATTAAAAATAATTTCTGGGGTTTTACGTCCCAAAATCACGACATGATTATGAGAGACGCCGTAGTGGAGGGCTCCGGAAATTTCGACCACCTGGGGTTCTTAGCGAGCTCTGACGCCGCACGGACACGGGCTTCTAGCATTTCCCCTCCATCGAAATGCGACTGCCACGGCCCGGCCTACAGGCTGTCTTTAGGTTCATCACAATGGCCGCCGCACAAATAGTTAGAAAGTATGTATTTGTTGACAGTCTGTATTTGTTAAAAGTATTTGGTTGTATGTACCCCTTAAATAATGTGTATGTGAGGGAGAATACACATTTACTGAGAGAGTGGCTTGTTGTTGAAGGCGGGAGGGGTCCTTATTCCAGCAGCCCTCTGGCTTGGACCACCCGCAGGGGCCCCGCGCTGGTCGATCAGGTCCGGCTTGGAGATAGCAGTCTCCCACGCTTCAGGGAGGAAGCTTGGGTCCGCGCTGTTGCGGCTAGATGCATCGCTGTGGTTGCATTGCAGTAGGTATACCAGGGTGTCTGGCACGTTTCAATGTGGACAGGTGTTGACTGTATGGCGCTGGTTGGATATCGAACAGGATGCCGTGAGTGAAGGTATTGCTCTGAAGTCGCCTGTAGTCGATGTCTTCGTGTCTTGTGAGCTTTGGACATGCAGAGGGTATAACCTGCGTTCAAGTCGGCAGTGTTACAGCAGTGCTTCGTAAGTTAGGGGCACAGATTCTTATAGCTCCGCTGCCGCTGTGTAGGAGATGCCGCGTGCGGGGAAGCCCGTTTGACGCATGCGTGGGCTGCGGTGTGTGCCGCTTCATTCCCTATCGTGACCCAGAACCCACACTGCAAGGGGAGGAGTGTCGCTGCGTTTCAGCATCTTTAACGCTACCCACATGTTCGTTAATCCGATAACATTCTGTCACCTGTAACCATAGGTCGGCAAAAAACAAACAAACAATTGAGCTCACCCAGACTCACTCAAGAAATATATTTTGCTCTGACTGCTTGCTCGGACTCAGACTCGCCAAAATTTTCCTAAACCAGAGTCATTTGCACTCAGGCTCACTAAACTTTTGCTCAACCGTACTCACTCGGATTCCAACTCGCCAAAATATTACTCAGCTGGACTCACTCACACTCACTGCTTGACCTCAGTCTGATTGAGCCTGAGTGAGTCGACTCATGAGTTCGTTAGCGTAAAATCAGCATTTTAGATCATGGCGTAAATGCCCTTTGACGCCAATATCTCGCATAAGCGGTGTTCTACGATATGCCTTTTGATTTTGCACCTTTAAATAAGAGTTATCAGTGGTTTTAACCGACGTTTTTAAGAAATACGCGACTCACACGAGATTTTTTGCGGGGTGAGGTCATGGTACACCCCACCCCCCAATTCACGCCTCTGATCAGTAAATAATGATTCGGGTGGCGCATGAATGCTACTGCGTTGGGGTAATGGTGAAGTAATAGTAATGGTGAAGATCAGGCCCGTAGCCAGGAATTTCTTTAGGGGGGGGGGGGCGCACTTGCTGAGAACCTTGACTATTTAAAAAAAAAACCTATTTTCATTATTTATTTTTGGTGAAAACACATACTTCAGCAAAATTTCGGGGGGTGCCCGGCCCCCCCCCCCCCTGGCTACGGGCCTGGTGAAGATGAGTAGATAGGACCATAGGTCGGCAACAAAAAGTGGAGCTCACTCAGACTCACTCAAGAAATATATTTTGCGCTTAGGGCTCACTCGGACTCAGTCTCACCAATATTTTCCTCAACCGGACTCACTCAGATTCACACTCACCAAATATAACTCACCCGAACTCTCTGATTCAGGCTGACGGCCCGATCTGAGTCTCAGTGAGTCTGAGTGAGTCGACTCATGAGTGAGTTTACCGACCAATGCTCGTAACGTGACCTACAGATTCACGATACGGGTGGCTTCATTCAAGTGTTCTCCAAGTACTAAGCTTACTTGACCACAGTTAAGCGCGAAAGGTTTGCACGAAAATACACGGACAGGCGCCACACACGTTGCTAAAGCCCGAAATTTGTACGATGTATAATATCTGTACATTTGTTTATCCTCGTTATCGCAATCACTGCGTTAGTTTAAAAGGAATCAGTTTGATCAGAAGTCACATGATTGTTCTTGGAACGTGCGTATACAACTTTCAATAGAAGTAAATAAGTGTTCACAGCAAGGTGAGCCGTGTTATGTTTTAATCCAGTGGTGCTAATACTTTTCTCGACTTAACAGGCGGCTTGAATGCGCGGATTACTCGCT
Organism: Rhipicephalus sanguineus; assembly: GCF_013339695.2. NCBI lineage: Eukaryota > Metazoa > Arthropoda > Arachnida > Ixodida > Ixodidae > Rhipicephalus > Rhipicephalus sanguineus. The sequence continues at coordinate 147,965,838 of NC_051185.1, forward strand.
TGCAATAATGTTGACATTTAGCTGTTTGAACTCTTGCGCTCAAGTAAAAAAGGACATATCAGTGAAAAAAAAATTCGGCAGATCCCACGTACCGTGGGAATCGATGTTATGCGAAGCATGCGCAGGAAGGTGACTGTGTCGCAATTTTTCACATTGAGCGAAGCGTTACGCAATGACGCTAGAGAAATGTGCAAATGGTATACGCACACTCTTTTGAAGAGTCGCACATGTGTTATATACCCAGTTATTTACAGTTGTTTAATGATGCCCACAGCAACATAGGTGTTACCAACACCAGACGCAGTAAGCTGATATGTAGTGCTTATATTCTTCAATGCTGGATAGCGCGAATTCGAATAGCACAATGAAGGAACACAGAGGCACAGGACAGCCGCTACTCGCAACTAAGCTTTATTTAGAAAAGTTTCCCTAGATATATACATAGCCGAGTGGCACGCGTCGGCGCACGGCACGTACGTTAGTCATAGTTGCAGTTGTTAGAGTTGCGTTACAGTTATGCTTATAATTATCCGTTATGACGGAGAACGCACGCATGTTTTACGAACCCGTGTGCATGTGTGGTTATCATCACGGTGATCAGTGAGCACCTTCAGCTGGACAGGACTTCGTATCGGATCCGTTCGTGATCGCGGCTATCGAACGGTCTAGGTGTACTGAAGTGCGAGGTATAGTAGTGCTGGTGGAAACCGCGGATGGCTTTTACGAAGAAATGATCGATGATGCCTCCTGTCCTGGACGTGGCACCGAGGTTTCGTGATGCCCTGTCCACATCCACGCCGTCTATCATGCCGTCTAAGAACCAAGCGTTATGTTTCGATAAATCAATGCTGAAGTCACCGGTAATCATGAGGGACATAAATCCTCTCGGCAGAGTTATTGTAGGAAGCATTCATCCCGGTTTTTGCGTAATACACGTGATCGACGTTGCAGACCACGTGGACGAGTGGATGGTAGCCCAGCGTCTTCCAGGGGTGCGCTGTCTTCAGCTCCCTAACTTTTCTTGCATCGGCCGCTGTGGTGCAGTGGTTACAGTGCTCGGCTGCTGACCCGAAGGTCGCGGGTTCGATCGTGGCCGTGGCGGTCGCATTTCTATGGAGGCGAAATTCTAGAGGCCCGTGTACTGTGCGATGTCAGTGCACGTTAAAGAATACCAGATGATAAAAATTTCCGGAGCCCTTCACTATGGCGTCTCTCATAATCAAATCGTGGTTTTGGGACGTAAAACCCCAAGAATTACTATTATCACTTTCCTTCCGTGTCAATGTGTATGTTCGCGGTTACTGCGTTGATTAAGATTGTTATCACCTGTGGCACATACCCGCATAACTGCGGGTATGTGCCACACATGACCGAGAGAAAGGGTTTCATGATGTATGCGACAGGTATTTTGCGTTATTCATGTCATCACGAGTGAATCATGTTCGTCATACACTCATCCTATGCCATGCAAATTTTGGTATGTGACAACCTATGGAGACGACCGGGAGAGCGTTGAGACGTAGGCGGCTAGATAGATAGATAGATACGTAGATAGAAACGCCCAAAGTGCCTGAGGAATTCGCTAAGAAATGCTTCGCATTTAAAAATAAAAAAACGGCAGCCGGACCTTTCAGACAGCCTGTCGGTCAGCCGAATTACAGGAAATGTATTATGGAAATGTAACCATGGTTGGTCTTTCAGCTAAAGTTGTCAGCGTCGGTATACTGAATTGTGAATATACCTTAATAGTCTCAACCCGCCGTGGTGCTCTAGTGGTTACGGCACTCGAATGCAGACCCGAAGGTCGCGGGATTGAATCACGGCCGGGCCGTATATCGGTGGAGGCGAAATTCTAGAGGCCCGTGTACTTAATTTAAGCCACTACAGCGTCCCTCATAATCATGTCGTGGTTTTGGGACGTACAATTCCAACAATTATTACATTGCGAATAGCCCCCAGTGTAATTGCCACCTCAATGACCAACCAAAATATAGTGCCGTTTGTCTTTAACACGACTGGCTCGAAACCGCTTGAAAAAGGACGACCAGGTGTAGGATGCGGATTCGCATCAACAAGCGCATTCTCTCGCACATTCGAGAGGCAAACCATGGTTCCTTAACTGACACAACTTATGTTGATCCTCTCGCAGTGGCGGGTTCTCACGGCTGCTTTCACGACATCTGTTCTCTGTGGACTTATCGTGGTCGCCTGACTTGTTATCTACATAAAATGGTAAATATTTGAACAGTTCGTCTCAGTTTGTATAAAGTAATGTTGAAATGAATTTTTTTTTTGGGGGGGGGGTGGAGGGAGGGCAATAAAATCATTTTAAGTAGAGAGCGTCGTTTGCGGCCAAGTGCACGTAGATTCGTACAACACATTCGTAACGCCACACGCGTACGCTTGGCATCTCCATGCAGTTTTTTTTATGCGAAGCAGCTTATGGCGGAGTTCAATCCGGTGGTGTGCGGCGTGACTAGAGTCTATACTCGGTGACAACTTATCTTGACATTGGAGCGAAGGCTACGGAGGCGGGGCATCCGCACATTTGTGTTACTACGCAAGTAGTTCGGCATCTTGCAGCCGATTTCAGTTCCAGTTTCGGTTTCGCTTGCTCGCATCGCTAGAGCGTTTAGCACCACGTCTGCATGCAGAATGGGAACATCAGTGTGCGTAGATGCATCTACCTACTGTACTGCATATTGTCACAGGGTTGTTACGTTGACGAAGGCAGCAGCGGGCGTGTCGAAGATGAAATTCTTTATTTGGCCGAACTTGTGGGCGGGAAATGAGTCAGTCAGAGCGTCGTCTGTGAATAATTCTGACAAGTGGTAAAGCGTGGCCACCAGCGTTATCGCTGGTGGCCACGTAATCTCTAGACTATTCGCGTACCGCGCGCAATCTTACCGGAAAGGTCTAAAACAATCGTGACGCTTCTGGACCACCGCATCGTGGTTTACGCGGAGCATTTAAACATTCTTTGCGGGTGAAGTCCGAAGACAACAAAAAAAGACACATGGCAGTATGATGAACGCCGCCAAGCGCACACCACAGCCTGAATACGGTGTTTCCTCGATTGTAACGCGATCACGATTGTGACGCGAGGGGCGACTTTAGTAGCAAGAATTTGGAGCAAAAGATCGCATTGTATTCGAATGAATACGGAATGCAAGTACCATGATGCCGCTGAATTGGGTTTAGATTTAAGGAGAGCTCACGCTTAATTAAAAAGAGGCTGACGCAGAATATTTTATCAAGCTTCGCTGGTCACACACCTTCACAGAGCGTAGTTTCTCGGCCGTAGGTATTTCATTGCGCATGAAGTAGCTGTGCACTTTGCGCCGCAATGCTGACAACGCAAACGTGTAATAGCGCAGCAGCTGCGTCTTGCCGGTGATGCGCTTCTCAGTTTGACCCGAGAAATTCAATTTCTTGCGCTTCGGGGAGGCAAGTTGGGCCCGCAGAGCTTCAGCCTTGATACGCTTAACTGTTCGCTCACTCACTCCGGTGAGCTCGGCGACAGTCCGGCACACTGCATTTCCAGACGAGTCACGCTGACGGCGCCTCACTCCAGCGATGACATTGCAGATAACTTGCGTGGTCTGGTTTGATAGCCACTTTCTGTCACATTTAGAGTACAGCTTCTTCGGAGAACGAAACGGCGAGTTTGCGGCCGCACACGGTTCAGGCCAACGGTTCAGGCGACATCGCAGACGCCATGTTTAACTGAGATTCTGAGAGAGCAGGCGTGAGGAAAATGCGGTGCAGGCGTGAGGAAAACGTGGTGCTGTCCAAAAGATAAAGACAGAAACAAACTTGAAGTTTACAATAACATTTTTTTCACGAATGGCTTCCCATACTCGTTCTCTTTTTATAACGAGGAAATCTTTATTTATTCGAGCTAGGTAACTTTTCGAATTAGAAAATAAATATAGGTACTATTTCTTGGCGCGCGCGCATGCAGGCACTTTGGCTCTGTAGCTTCCACAGTGGTGCCAAGAAAAGTTGTCGCCGAGTATAGTACACTCTAGGCGTGACCACCCATGCTGCGCACGCGCAAATCCTCTCTCCCGCACTCCTCCTTTACGCAGGTGTTCGGTCACCTTCTCTCCTCTCCTCCCCCGCGCTGCAGCCGCAGCGCAGCCTCTCCCCCCACGTGATGCGGCAGCGCACGGGCGTCCCCTCCCCCGCTCTCCTCTCTCCTAGGTCCCCCCCCCCCCTGTCACGCGCCTCATTCTCTTCTGCGATGAGTAGGCAGCAGCGACGCCACCGGCGTCCTGACGTGGCACGAGCGGCCGATGGCCGCCTCTGCTTCTGTGGCTCTAGACGCGGGGCGCTCGTGCTCTCCTTCCCTCGCTGAAGAATCCCACGACGACACCAATGGCATGGACTGCAGAGAGGCAGACGCACATGATCTTTGCGGGATCGAACACCTCGGACGCTGGCAGTTCCACGCAGCGGGAGCTGGATGGAGACTGGAAGACAGTGCTGATTCTACGCCAGAGAAAGGCACAGGCTCGAGAACGCAAGAAAAAAAAAATTACACCATCTCCCGCTCAAGCTAACAATCTCCCCGCTGCTTCGCATGCACACATGGTTCCCTTTAGCTGGAGATGGTGTAATTTTTTTAAAGGAGCGAAGTAACTTAAGGCCGGGGCATGTCCGTCCGTGTGGCGCCCGTGTCCGTGCTTACACACCTAGTCGCCCACTCGTCATGATTCACTTCGTGGAGATGCGTGGTTTTAACAATATGTTTAACAATAGACTAATATGAATGATAATTGCGACAAAACAACATAGACACCCGCAAGCATAAACCATTTATACTAGTCGGCGACTTCAACGTACACATTACGGACCTTAGGACCTAGCTTTGTCGTCGACTCTCACTGGCGACTCTCATTGGCGTGACATGGCATGAGTGCATGACCAACGTGAATGGTCGTGTCATGAACAGCATCAAATGCACGTCTTGTACGTCATGCGCTACATTACAAGGCGCCATCGTGACGTCATGGTGGTCGTTTCATTACCTTGTTAAATGTACATCAAGTGACGCCCGTGTATGACGAACATAACAAGTGACATGAACGTTTATGACATGCATGTCATCTGTCGACAACGATTGCCATCTGTCTTCCTTTGTGTTCGTCCAAAAATTCAGCGCTGTTTTCCCTTCTTTGCGCAATGAACCAACTTGCCCAAGCCTTAACCCTAGCAATGTCATCTGTATCATAACGCGGCCAACACAAATTACATGATGCAAACGTCGTGAAGCCGTGGCGTTTCATTGGCATGACATATACCAGAATGTACAGTGGCACTCAATACGAGTTGCAGCAAGGTGACCATGGTTGAAGGGGCCCCAAGCCTAGACTACAACACCGGAAAACGTGGAATTGGTTTTGGAAATGCCAGTAGTCGAAACAGTGTTTACGTCACTCACTGTTTTTTATGCCGGCACCTCCGTGCAGTCTTGGCGCCGCTTTGATCACGGGAAACATGTTGCAACTGATCTTAAATAGATGACAAACATGCGATAGTGAATTATGTCATGACAAGAATACCTCGATTTATCTCAGTCAACGAATGCGGTGTATGCAGCTCCTCGCTGACTGTTTCGCATTACATAGATTCCTGCAGTACATGTGGTCTGCCGGTTTTCTGTATGTTGTGCTTTGTTGCCACCGCAGCCTCTGCCTTGTGTATATGTCGGGGTTTAAGGCCTAGTGAAGCGTATAGTAGCTTTGTCTGTTTATACAAAAACGGTCAACGATTTAGGAGTGCAATGTACTCGACTATGGGAGGGCGTTAAGCCGGTCCTATAATTTTGCCGTTATTTAAAGAAAATACGGGCACTACCGTCAACCAACGTTCTACAGCAGAGCTGTTATGCTTAATGTTACCGTGTCTCGTAGATAAAAAATTATCATCATTATCAACCAGCACGCGCCCTCTTCGTCTTCTTCATCGTCATCCTCTTCTGCCTCTTCTACTTCGCTCCCAGAGCACACTCTAAAAACTGAAACTCCTGCAGTGAGAGTTATAGAGCTGTGTTACTCCCACAGATCTCATTATACTCTCTCTCAGGGAGGCGCTTTACTCTCTTTTGGCCAGGAGGAGTGAAAAGGCCTTTCACTCCTCCTGGCGAAAGAGAGTAAAGTGCCTGTCTCACTCCCGCATCCCACGAGAGAGTAAAAGGTTGTTTTACTCTCTTGCCATATAAGAGCTTGTTTCAGAGCTTGTTTTAGTCTTGCAACTCTCCAAATATAGGGAGCTGTAAAGAAAAGTTCGTGCAGTCTAATATCTTTGGCAGTAGCTCAATCGATGAAGTGACGGCGATACATTCCTCGTCAACTTATCGCGACGACTCTTACGTTTCGCCTTTAAAACGCGAGAGCGATATTCGTACACACGCCTGTACCCACACACACACACACACACACACACACACACACACACACACACACACACACACGCACACACACACTATCACCTTCTCAATCGCTATAGCTTGCCTTCGCTTCTCGATGGAGACGTATACACAGTGCCGCAAGGAAAGCCAAAGTGCAAACGCCCTCTATCTCTCTTTGCATCTACCTCGAATTTTCGCTCACGACCAACCAACGCTGCTCTTTCGCTCAGAACCAATGACGCCGACGCCGCCGACACCGGAATTCCTGCGAGACGAGCTCTTTGACGCTATCGCGTCAAAATAACAGATATATATAAACGCGACTTCCTTCAAGCGGCCGCTAAACGGGAGGGCTGTTACATGAGCCGCCGAGAAACACGATAACGCAACCTTCCGACGCATGCGCGAGCGAGGAAAGACAAAATAAAAACAAAACAGACACACGCACACCAGGAGAGGAGAAGCGTGTGTGCTAAAGTCGAAGTCTCGCCGTCGGCCGTCGCTGCCTTCGCCATTTTCTCCCGTTACCCGGTCATCGAAGTTTCCGAATTGCTCAGCTGTGTCGGCTGTGCGTGCCAGTGTCTTGTGTGTGCGCGACTGTGATCTCAACGCTGGACGTGAACGGCATTTAGCGACGGCAGTGCAACATCCCGTACTGTGAGCATGTTCGTGTTGGTTTCATGATGGTCTGGAGACTCAAGCGTGCTTGCACCTCCGTGTATGCGTGTTCGGCCAGCACCTGGTTAGGCACAGTCGGAAATGCGAACGGTAAGTGGTGCTTCTGTGTTCTCAGTTTCGCGGCGCTCACGTGTGTAGTGCTGCACAGTGTGTCGCGTGGAAAGTACAATAAAAAGCAGAATGTAAAAGCATTACACGCGCATACGTGTGATGCCTGATGCGCGTTTAAAAAGCTTTTGTGAAGGCACACGCTTTGCACGGCCACTCTATCGAAGAGCGGGTACGCCTCAATGAAGACAATTTGTGCTATACAATTTCTTTGCTTGCCATAAAGCGTGAATGCGGCAGCGTGCTTTCAGAAAATATAAACAAGCGAGAGGCCGCGGTTATCATTCCGTCATGTGTGCATTAAGGGTAACTTTTGTTTTCATTTGAATCAGCTGTAGTTGTCAGCCTCGGTTGTACGATGGTTGCGGTGCTCCAGGGGCGTAGCCAGAAATTTTTTTCGGGGGGGGGAGGTTCAACCATACTTCATGTATGTTCGTGCGTGTGTATGTATGTGTGCGTGCCTACATACGCAAGCAAAACTGAAAAATTTCCCCCCCCCTTGGCTACGCCCCTGCGGTGCTCGGCCGCCGACCCGAAATTCGATCTCGGCCGCGGCGGTAGCATTTCGGTGGAGGCGAAACGCTAAACGCCTGTGTACTCTGCGATGTCAGTGCACGTTAAAGGAAAACAGATGGGCGAAACTTCCGGAGCCCTTCGTTGCGCCCTTCACTTTTTTAGAAAAACGCCTATTTTCATAATTCATTTTCGGTAAAACACCCCCCTCCCATCAGAATTTCCCTCCCCCCCCCTTCCCCTGTGGCTACGGGCTTGGCGTACGCTATTCCAAAACTCCCTAATATTAGTAAGTGGGAATACTTTTCGATAACAATTTTGCATTGCGCACTTTGTTCGTCTCTAAGACAAAAAAAAAAACAGCATACCATAGGATAATTACGTCATTAGGTTGGACTGGAGCGAATAAATTATGCTGCAGAGATATGATTATGGCCATATTATGTGAAAGTTGTCTGCTAAGTGACAGTGTTTATGGTGAAGCACGTGCATTTTACGATATTGTCACTTAATTAGTGACAATTTTGTGACATAATTAGTGACATCTTGAACTCTCCTGGATTTCATGTGAATATTCTCATCGAGTTGAAGATGTGTGATGTGTGCCAGGCTTATTCAGTCACATCAGTGCAAGTCAGCTGAATGCAATACTGATGGCAGAGGGACAATCATTAAAAAAATGTGACTCTCATAAGACTATTATGAAGCTTTGAAGCAAGGCTAAGCAGCCATTAAACATTATCACAGTTAAAAAAAAAAACTATGTTCAGCAAGAACAGAACACCTTTCGTCATTTCTTATGGTTTCCTTCTGTAAGTCATATGTAAGCTTCCTACCTTCATACATCTTGATGAATGTAAATATTGTGTTTAGTGCAGCACCAGAAGCAGTAGACAATGGCGCGCAGATCACCAGATGACTCTATCGCAAATTCTCAAAGGATGTGCTGTTGTGCACCTTCTCCGTGCTTTATCCTGCTTTGCTTGGAGGTCTTTCATTAGAATGATACACGGCAAACAACTTAATTCATCAGGAACTCAAATGCTGTGTTTCTGACGAAATGGTAGGTGTGGAGTGAACTTGAAACTGCAAGTATTTGCTTTCTAGTCTCGCACAGGCAGTGAAATTTGTGGTTGGCTATAGTTGTAGGTTATGTTGGCTGTTGGTTGGCTGTAGGTTATGAATGTTTGTGCAGTTGGCAACACTACGCTACTGAAGTTGATGTGTATATATGTAAATGCTGCAAGACTTAAAATGAAGGAACGAAAGAAAGAAATGGATGGGAACACAGGCAGGTTAGCCAGTTCTTAAACTGGCTGGCCATGCTGTGCAAAGGAAGAGGGTACAAGGAATAAAGGATAATACAAAAGAAACTTTACAGAAAAAGAAAAAAACAGGAAAGAAGAGTATGATGCCTCGTAAAGTCTGTCTCTAAGCTCACTTTTGCATAAGAAGCACAGCAGCACTTTCAATGCTAACATCAAACGGGAGCAGCAATGAAACAGCTCTGGAATCTGTTTTCCCTGAGATAAAAAAAAAAAAACCAACGCTTTATCTACACTGCCAGTTTGGTATTATGTACTGAATTAGTTCTTGGTGTTCGAGTGCATTAGGATAATAAATTTAGAGTTAAAAGATTGTTTCATGCATGGACGTCTAACTGAATTTATGCCCGTTATCTGAACGGGTATTGGTGTGCTTTACAGCTGTTTAGTGCAGCATGAAATAGTGAGTCACTGCAAAAAACCTGTACATTTCTTTTTTTCTTTGCAGATGGTGCTCAAGATGGCACATGCAATGCTATGCAGCTGTGGACACCAGCAGCTTGATAAGAACTCTCGAAGCTCATCTGAATGCTTCACAGAACCTGGGTTGGTAGCAGCAATCTCGTTAGGAGAGAGTGATCAAATAGAATCCATTTCTGAATTGTGCGATGCATACCTGTGTTTATTGAAGCAAGTCATTGATACATTAGAAACATTGAGAGTATCACTATCTTGAGTCCAATTTCATGGTAGCTCTTATCTCAGTCATCCGATACTGTATACAGAACCTGCACCTGCACTCTGTCTCGCCATAACACTATATTGAATTTACAGTGGAGTGCCTCGATAATAGATACCTGTAGCATGATATTGACTGTATTGTGAGAGATTCATAGTGTTCCTGGCGTAATGGTCAGTACTTATATAACGGCAGTGCTAAGAAGACAAGGACAAGAAAGTGCACAGCACGAGCGCTTACTCACAATTGAAACCTTTATTGCTTCAGCAGAAAATATATACCTAAACTTGAACCTCGCCTATTACCTGCCAACTAGCTCGCATTCCCGTATTGCTTCAAACGGTCAGTATTGTGATGCGTTACCCTAACAATGAAGTGGCATGTACATCGATATACATTGAAGCTCACGAGCGCATTGTTATTATGGCGTTTAACTTTATTTTTGTGTTCGGTAGTTGCAAAACCGTTCACAAATTTGCGACACAAATGTTAGTCCTGTTGTGAGTCACAACAGGACTAACATAGGATGGGCTGCATGCGCCTTGTGATTTAAGTTATCACTCTTAAGAAAATTTTTACATTCATTTCCACTTGATAGTTATATTAATTGGTTGTCTAATTTGTGTTGGCTAGGGGAGATTTAAAGTAATAGCAAGCAGTAAGCAGCATAGAAAATTTTCAGTGTGCACGCATTTCATAGTTGGCAGAAGCAGGATGGTGCAGTGCTTACAGGCAGGTGCTATGTGCACCGCTGGTTTAGTCCGAAGTGCTGTAAGAAAGACATCTAGATGCTGATTTGGCATAAACAGTGTTTGATATTTAAATGTAAATTGAAAAATCGAGGCTGTCCACTGTGGCATGCCTCATAAGTACTATATATCTATATTTTGTCCCGTCTAGCCTAGGATTTTAAATAATTTAAGTGGGAGGACTTGCACTAAGTTTTGAGGATAAATGAATTATTTTTGTAATAGGAGTTGCCTCCACAAAACAACAAGCAACACTGCACACTAGCTATTGTACCTTGTTCTTTTGCTATGTGTATAAAAACATGGCAGCAAAACATGGACAAGCAAATGAGCCTCGTCTTTATTATAATGCTGCATCTTTCTAGATATTACAAGAATGAAAGTGTGCTGCACACTCATTGAATATCTCGCACGAAAATACTTGGCAGCTTCTTAATTTTGTATTTTTGTGTTTGTTTCGGAAAAGTCTGCAGTAAGAGAAGTCAAGTGGGTATTTTGTATGGATGCAGAAAGCTTAATGGACTTCTTTGCTTGATATCTTTTTCAGGAAGACTGAACACTTTTGGCAAAGCAGCAACAGTTCTGGCCTACCTGTTTGTCTACAAGACGGTCTCTTCCGTGAACACTCCTGTGCCTTACAGTATACTATACTGATGATCTTGTACATCTCTCAGTATTTAGGATTGTCACCACTTGGACTGCTGCACTGTGTTATGCACGGTGCTGAGTCCAAACTTTCCAATAACAGTGTGCATTTGAAAATTTTACATGGCTTGAAAAGATGCTGAATGTTAACTCATTTAATTTACTAAGCATGGTTCTTGACTGTTTTACAGCCATTATTTATTCCCTGTTCAATTTTTATTCAACCTCATGGCATGTCCAGTCCTTGGCTCTAATGTGCCAAGCCACCACCAGTATTGATGGGCAATTTTTAATTCAAAGCATGTTATTGCCTAACTCCGAGGTAACTTTCCTGTCACGGTATTCGGATTCATTTTCAATGTGGTACTTCTGCACGAGCCATAAATTGAGCTGTTGAAGGTGACGAAGAACCAATTTTCCAGTCGAATTGGATGGCACTAGCTGGCATTTAAATATTGTAACCATTGGTCTACTACCCATGCATAATAATACGGTGAATAGGGTTGCGAAATAATGCCATGTTCCCAAGCTTAACTTTATAAATTTACATTATTTCTTAAAAAAATGTGAATAAAGGCGACTGTGTTTACAAACCTTGGCAGGTGGATCTATGGTCGACACCACAGGTCTTTATACGAAAAATTGAACTGCACAATCATGTGTAACATGTTTTCATGCCTGAGGGCAAACTAATGCAATATATCAGGAAACTGGTACACCAACATGCCTAAATGTTGCAAGCCTTTATTACTTATCGAGTTGCCTTCATGTGTAAGCAGACACCAAGTTCTCTGTGCATCAGGGGCATAGGCAGAAATTTTTTTCGGGAGGGGGGGGGGGCGGCTCCTTGATTTGAAGTGGGAGCCAGGCAGGCAGATGTGGTCAACTGTCATTTTGGGCTCTGTATGCCATAGCAAAAAAAAATGTTCGAGGGGGGGGGGGTAGGCCCGGTGTGCCCCCCTGGCTACGCCACTGCTGTGCATGCCATCTCTTTGGATTGTACTTGCATACTGGCATTGCGAAGTGTATGTGTCGTGCTTTGTGATGAATTTTTGAACTATACTTTCATAATATTTTACTGCTGTGACTTAGTGCTCAAGTTGCATTGTGTAGTTTCATCTGTTCAATAATGAGCATAGGTTCTGTGGTAGATGAAAATGTATAATTTACATTGACATTGTGTATCTTATTGTTTTGATTCCAATAAAGTACTACAACCAGCATTTATTGTATCATTTGAAGTTTTAAGAATTTGTAATGCATTCAAACAAAAAAGTCCTTGTACATGTAAAAGAAATTGTTCAGGCTTTGACATATAGGTCGTGGTTCTCAGCCATGGATGTTTTGGAGACCCCTTGTGGACTGGTGGAAGTGATGAGGAACCCCTTGCAGTGAGAGGTAAAGGGGGGGGGGGCTTATAAATTAGCACAACATGCAGCGTGAAATAGGTGCCTTGCGTTTCTCCGTGGCAAAGAATGGTCAAATTAAAGTGCCACGCCAATTCAATCTCGATAGCTTGTCACTAAGTTGTGCGATCTGCCGCCACATTTCAGCTGTTTCTCGCTACGCTTTCTCTTCAAATTGCAAGCCTGGAAAATAACAGGTGGTAGAAAATTGCAGTAAAAACTTTACAGCCATCTCATGGAAGGTACAAGTCAGCTCCGCCGCAATGCATAACCGTTATGCGGTGAAACAAAAAACGGAGGGGGCCGCTGTTATTGGACATCTTGTTTCTTCAAAAAAGGCGTACTTTGCTTTTGTTTTTCGAAGATGCGTTTCGCGGACCCCCAGAAATAGCTCCCTCCCCCCCCCCCCCCCCTTGAGAACCATTGTATGCTACAGATAATGCTTGCGTTCTACCAGATGGGTTGAACCGATGATTCTTGCAAAGCATCGTGCAAATAAGCGACAGGCAGTAAACGGAAACAGATCAACTTTGATCGAACATAGATGGGTTAATCATTTATAAATGGTCGCATAATTTGTATAGTAGATTTGGACATCAACTACAGGTACACGAGGTAGTAGGAGTGCACATGGCACCAACTTTTTTCAGTTTTTATTTATCTGCTGCACTCATGTTCGTGCTATGTGTAATCCTGAATCACGAAAAAGTAAAGTTGTGTCCTGCCGTGACAAAAATATCCTACCAATTAAAATGCAACCTTATTTTCTGAAGAACAGCTGTTTCACTGAGGCATACAATAATGCCATTTTTTTAATAGGTACTGCACAATCTCTTCAGGAGTAGTGCCAACTACACGGCGGACGTTCGCAATACAGAAGCGCAACAGTATTATCTTTTCTATTTTAAGGGAGACATGTCACTCGCGAATTAATGGACATCGTGCTTAACCTTGGTGGACGCCTTCGACATACATTTTGACGGCGGCGTGATACGGAAGAGTAAAGGTTATTTAGTAAAGGGTAGCTAGTCTCCGAGTATAAAAGCAATTAAATACTGACTATGACTAATGCAGAAGCACTGTATGTCGTGCTTCAGCGCGCGTAAGTGCTCATCATGCAAATATTCGTTTAACTGCTCAGATGTGCCGCTGACCCTGCGTGTAGCTCGCAACAGCACCTACACGCGCAATAAATGCACATGCTTGTATAGGTGCACGCTAAAATGCCCTTGGAACTCGGACATCGACGTATGTAACAAAAATATGCGACATATGATGGTCTTCGAACAGCTGAGAACGCACTGCAGACACTTGCAGCTCGCGGCAAAAATAACCAAAACTGCTTCAACAGCACACGCTCGTAGAATACACGTACGTGAGTTTCGCTACCTAAAGGTACTTGTCACGCCGGTATGAGCAAATTTTTGGGCGAGCGAGACATCCACGATGTATGGTGAACACACAAAAAACACACGTTTACCATTTCTCTTGCGGCACGACAAACGACGAACAGAAGTCAGAGCTGAAGGTGCTAACGGTGGCCTTCGTGAGTTCATGGCGCCGCGCTAACTATTTACTAACCTAATCCACGCGCAAACACACGCCGTTGATGCAAAAAAAAAGAAGTAGCAAGCTCCGCCCTCGCGTTGCAAACCACTTTGTAAATATATAAGGCCGTGAAAAGTCAATAAGGCATGCGGTGGCTCTGTGGTGTAGTGGTTAGAGTGTCTGCTTTCGGTGCTTGTGGTCATGAGTTCGATTCCTGTTTCGTGTGCGGTTTGTACGTGTTGTCATATGTGCGTGTTTACATTGTTGTCCATTTTCTAATTACCCCTAGAGATAAGTATTACAAAAGTTATTCTGTGAAACGCTGTCAGAGTGCAAAAATTGTTCTTTTTCGCAGCCGGTTTGTGTGCCGTAGCTGCCGCCAAGTCAAGTTGCGCCAGCTATGGAGGATAAAAACAACTAACCGACACATAATGTATGACCTTCGAGATTCCGGGGTTGTCACTCGCTAAGCCTACATCGTTGATTATTTGAGTATGGCTCTCGAAAACGGTGCCGAATCGACACGAATACCTTGCTGTCGAAGCTTAAGGAGGTGAACCTAAAGCAAATAAAAGCATCAGTTCGGAGATAACGAGCGACAGAGCGCGCGACGGCCACTTGATAGATTCGAGGTGGACGGCAATCGCTTTCGGCGGCGCGGCCATGTTTACCGGGCGTGCGTATGTGCAGTTCACACCCGGTATTCTGGTACACGCAAAGCATTTTGCGTATACCAGTGTGCCGGACAGACTAAAATCCTCTAATGTATGCGTTTTGGTTGCGAGCGCTCTACGTGTTTTGGTTGCGTGAATGTGTGCGCGTATGGATGTGCCATTTTCTGTGCTCGATTAATTTTATTTCAAAGCTGTTTCAACGTGATAGCTTTACTCCCTCGGAGGAGTGCTTTCACTCTATCGCAGACGGAGTACTGTACTCCATGAGGAGGCGTTGAATCACTCCCTGTCTCGAGGGAGTTGTTTCACCCCGGAAAAGGGAGTGCCCAGCGGGACAAGCCAAAACTCTCACAAAGGGCGTCGGGGCACTCCCTTTCTTCTAAGAGTGCACGTGCGCCCATTTGTCCGGCGTGGGATGCAATAACTCTGATGGGCGAGAGAACGAGTACACGGAGAGAAAAAGAAAGGTAGAGAAAGGGATAAATTGTTGGCGAAAAAAATTCCTCGGTGAGGCGAGATTCGAACCCGCTCACCCACGATTCGGAGGGGACCGTCGTAACCACTCGACTGTCCAGGCGCAACAACAAGAAGAATCGTTACACCTGTTCGCAGAGACTCCGTCACGGTGGTCTAGCGGTTACGGCGCTGGACTGCTGACTCGAATGTCGCGGGATCTAATCCGGGCCGCGGCGGCTGTATTTTCGATGGAGGCGAAAATGTTTGAGGCCCGTGTACTTAGATTTAGGTGCACGTAAAAGAACCCCAGGTGGTCGAAATTTCCGGAGCCCTCCACTACGGCGTCTCTCATAATCATATTGTGGTTGTGGGACGTTAAACCCAGATATTATTAATATATTAGGCACGCTAGCAGAGCATAACATAGCCTTGTATAGCATCGTGTAGCAAGGGGGTGGGAAAGGGAAGTGAACGTGATGTAGATGGAAAGGAGGGGAGGACGCGTACAGATAGCGAAAATAGAGAGAGAAATCGATAGAAAAGGGCGACAAGACAAAAAGGAGAGGGAGAGAGAAAGACAAAATGCAAGAGAAGATAAAATAAATAGAAAGGGAAGAAACAGACAAAACTGGCGAAGCTTACACTAAGCCTCGCAAGGCTCGAAATAGCGAAACGGTACGATTCTGAAGACTAATCTTGTCGCTTCTAGGTTGTTTCTAGGATTTAGCTAGGTGATGCTAGGTTGTTTCTTCGTTGATTCTCAGCTCAGAGAGGTTCAAGTTAAACCGCAGGCGGGCAGACACGAAACGGATGCCCAAACGTTAGAGAGAGAACCTCGCG
Organism: Rhipicephalus sanguineus; assembly: GCF_013339695.2. Classification (NCBI taxonomy): domain Eukaryota; kingdom Metazoa; phylum Arthropoda; class Arachnida; order Ixodida; family Ixodidae; genus Rhipicephalus; species Rhipicephalus sanguineus. Next base: position 147,981,874 of record NC_051185.1, read on the forward strand.
CTGAAACCAAGCGTTCGTACCTCTCATAGATCTACAGGCACGTCGTCGTTGGCGTAGGCCTTCAATCGCTTCGGAGTCTTCTCGCAGCCGCCGTTGCCTTTCCCGTTACCTATAGTACTCACTCGTTGTACGTACTATCGCGCTCAGTATGAGCTACACCACGCGAGCGCGTGGCTGAGCCCTCTGCAAGGTTGTACAGCGGCGCCGATCATGGCTTATTTTCGAGTTATCGGGAGAGAGTTTGGCTACTCGTGCGAGCAGGCATCGCCCCCACTTGCTTGCTTTCATCCTCGAAGTTGTCACTCTCGGGAACCATGTGTGGTGGCACGCGCTAACGTGTTCTGGCCTGTGTAAGGGGCTGGGTAAGACGCTGTGGCCTCTCCCCCTTACACTCTCTCAGCAGTCACGTGATGGCGTCGGGGAACGAGATTCTGCAGACGCGCGATGAACCAACGCGTTGTATCCTAGTCAGAACGCGCTGGCACGCGCTATCGCGTTCGGGCCTGCGTGAGGGGCTGGGTAAGATGCTGTGGCCTCTCCCCCTTACACTCTCTCAGCAATCACGTGATGGCGTCGGGGAACGATATTCTGCAGACGCGTGATGAACCCGCGTGGCGTGCTCCAACAAGAGTTCGGGACGAGTAACAGCAACTACAGTGAATTCATGGTGTGCTCCCCATGCAAGGACGCGTTAACTTCGGGCAAGGTGCCCCTGATGAACGGAACTTGAAGTCGACCGATGCGCTGCTTCGCATCCCCACATGGTTCCCTTTTGTGGGTGATGGTGTACCGTACTCTTAATTCTTGCTTGCATGGTGCTATTGCTCGCTTATCCGTGCTATTCAGTTTGTTTTCGTTATTTCCTCGTGCGTGTTCATTTTGCACGTTTCTGCGCACGCACAGTTCCCCAACTCCAGCATCGGAACTACGCCGCTCGGACGCTCTTTGACATATGTGTTTATGCATTCTCTTGCTGCCCCAAAACACCGCTTAAAGATGGGTAAGCCCCATGCCGCACCACATTATTGAAGCTGAATAGTCTTCAAGAGCCTTGCGTGGAAATGCGCACTGTGCAAAATGCGGCGTTCCTACGCTCGCACGTCGTACGCAGTACTGAAATAGATTTTTCTTATGTTCTAACCGAGTACGGTTTGCTTCTTACACTGAAATAATACTGATAACCAACTACGGTAATGTATAACCAATTAGCCCAGTCGGCTACCTCGAGGTAATAGTGCAGCGAGCATGGTACTGCTGGATGGGTGCTCCCTGTGTTTTGGCAACCAAAGCCAATCCTAGTCATCCGCTACGCCACGAGTAACACAGCACGTGCTAAATGCTTCCACAGGCGATGTACTTACAAAGGAAGCCACCGAAGTGTCACGATATCTCGTGGAGTTAGGTGTGTAACGGAGACATGCGTTGAGGCTGTTAGCTATCTACTGTTGCTGTCACACATTAATTAGGCCGTCCATTGCGTGTGACGCTGCATGTATGTATGACGCAATATGCTATGATACAATAGAATGTGACCACTTTAATTGTCTCTGGACCGCGAGCTACCGGGAGTTCGTCGGAGATAATTGCAATGCACCATAAGTAGGGAATTGAAACTGCAGTGTTAAGGCATATGGAATTATAAGTTGGCGCTGCAGCGTATAAAAGCGTGTAACAGTAGCAATTAAAGTTGAATCAGTTCAATCCGGACTGTACCCTATGTTTCGCGCTTAGAATGTTCGTCTTAGCGGCGATGCTCGATTGGCGAACGCAGCAAACGTGGATACCCCGTGCGGCTTGGAGTAAAGTCCCTAGATTTTTCCCTGTTCTTTCTTTAGCTTGGAGGGTCTTAAAACGTGCAGATAGGAAGATCACCGCTCGCAAGTCGGGTCAGCTAAGCTAAAGTAGTTTTACTAGTACAGACACGAGTACGAGGAAGGGTGCATGGGATATTGTCCTTGCAGGAAGCCCTCAGTCATACCTTTCCGATGTGTTCTTGTCGACCGAAGTTGTTTATTGAACTTCGGTTGTATTTAACTGCTTTTTTCAGGAAGATGTCCTGGCTGGCCGCTTTAACGACCTTTGTTCTCTGTCGACCAAGCCTGGCGGTCGTCCTTGGAGG
>NC_051185.1:147984092-148049270 GCF_013339695.2 Rhipicephalus sanguineus
TCTCGGTGAGGCGAGATTCGAACCCGCTCACCCACGATTCGGAGGGGACCGTCGTAACCACTCGACTGTCCAGGCGCAACAACAAGAAGAATCGTTACACCTGTTCGCAGAGACTCCGTCACGGTGGTCTAGCGGTTACGGCGCTGGACTGCTGACTCGAATGTCGCGGGATCTAATCCGGGCCGCGGCGGCTGTATTTTCGATGGAGGCGAAAATGTTTGAGGCCCGTGTACTTAGATTTAGGTGCACGTAAAAGAACCCCAGGTGGTCGAAAATTTCCGGAGCCCTCCACTACGGCGCGGCTCTCATAATCATATTGTGGTTGTGGGACGTTAAACCCCAGATATTATAATATATTAGGCACGCTAGCAGAGCATAACATAGCTTGTATAGCATCGTGTAGCAAGGGGGTGGGAAGGGAAGTGAACGTGATGTAGATGGAAAGGAGGGGAGGACGCGTACAGATAGCGAAAATAGAGAGAGAAATCGATAGTAGAAAAGGCGACAAGACAAAAAGGAGAGGGAGAGAGAAAGACAAAAATGCAAGAGAAAGATAAAATAAATAGAAAGGGAAGAAACAGACAAAACTGGCGAAGCTTACACTAAGCCTCGCCAGGCTCGAAATAGCGAAACGGTACGATTCTGAAGACTAATCTTGTCGCTTCTAGGTTGTTTCTAGGATTTAGCTAGGTGATGCTAGGTTGTTTCTTCGTTGATTCTCAGCTCAGAGAGGTTCAAGTTAAACCGCAGGCGGGCAGACACGAAACGATGCCCAACGTTAGAGAGAGAACCTCGCGCTGAAACCAAGCGTTCGTACCTCTCATAGATCTACAGGCACGTCGTCGTTGGCGTAGGCCTTCAATCGCTTCGGAGTCTTCTCGCAGCCGCCGTGCCTTTCCCGTTACCTATAGTACTCACTCGTTGTACGTACTATCGCGCTCAGTATGAGCTACACCACGCGAGCGCGTGGCTGATGAGCCTCTGCAAGTTGTACAGCGGCGCCGATCATGGCTTATTTTCGAGTTATCGGGAGAGAGTTTGGCTACTCGTGCGAGCAGGCATCGCCCCCACTTGCTTGCTTTCATCCTCGAAGTTGTCACTCTCGGGAACCATGTGGGTGGCACGCGCTAACGTGTTCTGGCCTGTGTAAGGGGCTGGGTAAGACGCTGTTGGCCTCTCCCCCTTACACTCTCTCAGCAGTCACGTGATGGCGTCGGGGAACGAGATTCTGCAGACGCGCGATGAACCAACGCGTGTATCCTAGTCAGAACGCGCTGGCACGCGCTATCGCGTTCGGGCCTGCGTGAGGGGCTGGGTAAGATGCTGTGGCCTCTCCCCCTTACACTCTCTCAGCAATCACGTGATGGCGTCGGGGAACGATATTCTGCAGACGCGTGATGAACCCGTGGCGTGCTCCAACAAGAGTTCGGGACGAGTAACAGCAACTACAGTGAATTCATGGTGTGCTCCCCATGCAAGGACGCGTAACTTCGGGCAAGGTGCCCCTGATGAACGGAACTTGAAGTCGACCGATGCGCTGCTTCGCATCCCCACATGGTTCCCTTTTGTGGGTGATGGTGTACCGTACTCTAATTCTTGCTTGCATGGTGCTATTGCTCGCTTATCCGTGCTATTCAGTTGTTTTCGTTATTTCCTCGTGCGTGTTCATTTGCACGTTTCTGCGCACGCACAGTTCCCCAAACTCCACATCGGAACTACGCCGCGGACGCTCTTTGACATATGTTTTATGCATTCTCTTGCTGCCCCAAAACACCGCTTAAAGATGGGTAAGCCCCATGCCGCACCACATTATTGAAGCTGAAAGTCTTCAAGAGCCTTGCGTGGAAATGCGCACTGTGCAAAATGCGGCGTTCCTTCGCACGCACGTCGTACGCAGTACTGAAATAGATTTTTCTTATGTTCTAACCGAGTACGAGTTGCTTCTTACACTGCAATAATACTGATAACCAACTACGGTAATAAATAACCAATTAGCCCAGTCAGCTACCTCGAGGTAATAATGCAGCGAGCATGGTACCGCTGGATGGGTGCTTCCTGCGTTTTGGCAACCAAAGCCCAAACTAGCCATGAGTAACGCAGCACGTGCTAAATGCTTCCGCAGGCGATGTACTTACAAAGGAAGCCACCGACGTGTCACGAAATCTCGCGGAGCTAGATATGTAACGGAGACATGCGTTGAGGCTGTCAGCTATGTATTGTTGCTGTCACACATTAATTAGGCCGTCGATTGCGTGTGACGCTGCCTGTATGTATGACGCAATATGCTAATGTACAACAGAATATGACAACTTTTAATGTCTCTGGAGCGCGAGCTACCGGGAATTCGTCGGAGATAAATTGCAGTACACCATCAGTACGAAATTGAAACTGCAGTGTTAATGGTATATGGAATTATAACGTGGCGCTACAGCGTATAAAAGCGTGTAGCATTAGCAATTAAAGTTTAATCAGTTCAATCCGGACTGTACCTATATGTTGCGCGCTTAGAATGTTCGTGTTAGCGGCGATGTTCGATTGGCGAACGCAGTAAACGTGGATACCCGTGCTGCTTGGAGTGTGTTAAAACGTGCAGATAGGAAGATCCCCGCTGTCGTGTCTGTACTAGTACTACTACTAGTACAGACACGAGTACGAAGAAGGGTGCATGGGATATAGTCCTTACAGGTATCCCTCAGTCATACCTTTGCGATGTGTTCTTGTCGACCGAAGTTGTTTATTGAACTTCGGTCGCATTTAACTGCTTTTTTCAGGAAGATGTCCTGGCTGGCGGCTTTAACGACCTATCTTCTCTGTCGACCAAGCCTGGCGGTCGTCCTTGGAGTCGAACCGAGTAAGTATTCTTTTTGCACGCCTGTTAAGTTACATAAAACGACGTGGAAGTTGCAACTATCTAGGCAGCGTACAAGCGTTGATCCTTCGTTTGCTCATATCTAAAGTGTTGGTGAAGTTATGAAACTCTCAAGGCGATATCGACGAGTTTCTACGCTCTATTTTATGCTTGACTACATCCCGATTTTACGATAAAGCATTAGTTGACTACTGTCATATGAAGAGAGATATGAAGACATACGTATCGCTTACAATAGCCAGCAGAGCTAATTTTAAACATCGGGATAGCCACGTTTCTAGCCACATTCATTTAAGGGTGAGTGAAATGCAAAAAGTACGCTTAATATAACCTCCCCACCGCTGCGTTTTGTACCTCATAATCCAATCATCGTTTCGGCACGCAGGACCATAGTTAAGGAAAGCCAGCGCATTTACCTTGTGCATTAATCGTATCGATTCTACTCTTTAAGGAGGTCTAATTGCAGCCTTTTATTTCCATCTTTTTTTGAAGGACCGCCAGGCAGGTCTCGTTTTGCCAAAGGACGAGGCATTCAAGTCCTGGTACGGGTTGAAATGGCCTGCTAAAGAATGATGCACAAGTGGCGTACAGAATTCTCGAAGGGTATCTGGGTGATGTCGACGTGGAAGGAAGCGGAAAATGCACAGGGCATAAAAAACCATTGCGCGAATGGGTGTGTACAGATGAAGTCGATCGCAATTATTGTTCAATAAAAAAATTCGGCACATCCCATGCCTTGTGGGAATCGATTTCATGCGAAGCGGTCATCGAGTAGTTCTATACATACATTTTTTGGCTTTGAGCCAAGCGTTACCGAGGTGGATGGACGTGTTTTTGCAAGTGTAGTTGTTGTGTGCACCAGGCACGTCGAGAACACTAGTGTTTAAAGGGTAACTTACGGTCTGACGTAAGTCAGCACTCACGTTAGAGCACATACGTCAGTATTATCGAAACGAAGTGAACTTTACGGTGCGATGCTGTAAATATACGCAACTTTCGTTAGCGTATTCCTCCGGGGTCGAGCAACGCTTGGATATAACTTGCTGAATCAGCGGGTACAAATGTAATGTTTATTAGACTGCTATAAAAGCGGAACGAACACTGGAACCTCAGTTTACGTTAACCTGACATGACGCCTGTATCGTAGGGCTGTATATGGAGGGTTAATTGCTTTGTTATCAAATCAGATACAATTCACTACAACCCCAGTTGACGTTGCACCAACATTATGACTGCATAAGGTGTTTTTCCAAGGCAGTTTCTAGACCTGGCGTGGCTCTATGGCCGTAAGATTACCTGACTGCATATTCGCCTAACTAATGGCGGCACCTGTCGTGCTTCAAGTGTAGACGAGTTCCTTGTTGCGCGTTCTGAAGCTTATCTATTATGCGCGTTTATATCGAGAGAGATGAGTCTACATTTTCCGTGCAATAGCGCAAGCAAACTGCGCCTGTCTGCAGAAACAACTATAGATTACATTCGTTGGGCTAACTGCATCGCAGGACAGTAGTAGTAGTAGTAGTAGTAGTAGTAGTAGTAGTAGTAGTAGTAGTAGTAGTAGTAGTAGTAGTAGTAGTAGTAGTAGTACAACTTTATTCATAAGGGTTGGGAGAAGGGGTCATGAGCTTGATGGGTGGGGCCCGAAGTCCAGGGCTCCACTGGCTACTGCTGCCTGCCTGACGTGACCCAGAAGCGCAAGCTGTACCTCCGGGTCAGAGCTGGCGAGCTGGGCCTCCCATTGCTCGAAAGTATTAGATAGGTTGTACTGGCCTAAAAAGGCATCTAAAGTTGGTGGTCGGTTTAGGCATCTCCACGAGATGTGATATAGAGATGGCGAGCCGCCACACCACGGACAGGCGTGCCCATACAGCGTTGGGAAAATTTTGTTCAATCTTAGTAGGTTAGGAAAGACCCCCGTTTGAATCCTAGGGAGATCAATCGCGTCCTTCCCTTCTAATGATTTGTGGGGGGCGCTGTATTTTTTGTCGAGTGCCTCGCTGGTGAGCCAGAATTTCGCGAGGGGCCATTCTGGATGGGTCGTTGTCCTCCTCGTTAGTATCCTCCTGAAGTGTTTGAGGGGACTGAAAGTGCGGTCGAGACTCTGCTCGGTTCGTGAGCCCTCGAGCAAGAGCGTCTGCACTCTCGTTTCCCTCCAGGCCTGTGTGTCCCGGACACCCGATCAGCCTGTATTTGTTTTTCAATCTCCCGCCTAGGAATTTACTTAGCTCTATCGGGAGGCGGCCTTTTAAAAATAAACGACACGCTTCCTGTGAGTCGGAGATGATAATGTTCTGTGGTTCCTCCCTTCGTTCTTGCTCTTTGATCGCAAGGGTAATTGCAAAGCCTTCCGCTTTGGCGATCGAGCACGTGTACAGGGATGCACATGTCATCATTCTGTTGTCGCTGCTAAGTACTGTTGCAGCGGACCGTTAGGTACTAACGAACCATTTTAATGACAACTACTGGCTCAAAGGGAAGATACCAGATGAATGGAAAGCAGCCAAAATTATCACGATACTAAAACTCGGGAAGAAGCCATCCCTGCAGGCACTCAGACCCATATCTTTGAGGTCATGCATGGGGAAGCTTTTTGAACGGATTATTCACACTCGGCTCCAAAACTTCATAGAGGACAACGGCCTTTTTCCAGCCACTATGCTGGGTTTCCGCAGCGCCTCTCCACTCAGGACGCGTTCCTCCTATTACAAGAGGAAGTTCTGAGCTCCATACCCAAGGGAAGAGAACATCTAATACTAGCCCTTGATCTAAAAGGAGCGTTTGACAATATCTCTCATAAGGCCATCCTATCCGAATTAAACAACATCGGATGTGGGGAAAACACGTTCAATTACATAAAGGCTTTCCTCACAGCGAGGCGAGCTACAATAAGCGTGGCGCAAGTGACGTCGGAACCCTTTCAGATGCCAAATAAAGGCACCCCTCAAGGAGCCATCATCTCTCCCCTGCTCTTCAATATCGCCATGACAGGACTCGCGCGAGTCCTGGATGACGTACCGCAGTTGAGATACACTCTATACGCGGATGATATCACCCTATGGGCAACGCGTGGATCCCTGGCTAGCAAGGAGCAGACACTTCAAGAGGCTGCAACAGCAGTTGAAAATTTCACCAGGGCCAGCGGGCTCAGTTGTGCCCCAGAGAAGTCTGAAATCATCACGGTACATGGAAAAAGATACAGAATCAATGGAAACATAGATATACACATTGAAGGCGTAGAAATTCACGAGGTAACCGTCGCACGAATTCTGGGTTACTGGGTTCAGAGTAATGGAAGAGCAAACCACACAATAAACTTATTAAAATCAGCTACGAAACAAGTCGCGCGAATGATGCAGGACAGCTAGCTTTACAATTATGAACAGGGTCTATTTGTGCGCCCTTTTGTTTTTGCAGGGCTTTCTGAAGACGGCGAGGGATTGAAAAGTTGAAACACTCAATCCCATTTAGAGAAAAAAAATTAACCCCCTAATAATCCCCTAAACGGATGCAAAGCTGCGCCAGCGGCCTGTTTAGCGTGTGCTGTATTGCACTTCGGCGTCACAGACAGAGCCCACGAAGGAGTACGTGCATCTAAGCAAGGAAACGGTCTTATTAGTTCGCGTGCAGATGAGGACAAACACGTTGCGCTATAAATACCGATTAGAAAGTACGCGCTGAAGCTATTCAACACAGGTCTCGTACAGGAAGGCAGCAACGTGCGCAGCGAAGATGGCAAACAGCAAGCAACGGCGTGCTGCAGAAGAAACTTCGCCGGAAAAATTGGGGATGGTCGTCGTCGAGAGTCGTCATCTCCCGGAGCCGACATGGGCGGAGCCACCGCCTTGACTGGGGAGGTCTCTCGCCCTCTTTAATCTTGTCCCCCAGGACTCTAATAATAAAGTTCTTTGTATGTATGTATGCCAAGCGAACCACCTGAGCGCGGCGATTATTTTAGTACAGTAATCACCAATACTTTTACGTCAAGCTTAATAGGGTTGCAATCGTAGTCGGCAGAATGGCGCCATAATGGGACGGATAATTAACTTGCTGTGGACAGTGAGTTTCAGTTCGTGTATGTGCCCGTATAAAATCATACATGACAACATTCGGGCTTTGTGCCAACCAACCCTGAGTAGACACTTTTTGTGTAGATCTACTTGCATGTGCTGAACAGCTGCTTCATACAATTCTGCGTACTGTCACTGCAGCTGCCGCTGCTGTCATTTTGTTTGCACGTGCACGGTGTGCAATTGGTGGTTCAGTGGATTAAGCACAACTATACACTTGCGTTGACTTGGTTATCTGCGACTGCGCACTGTATTCGTCTGCATGCGTGGGAAGCACCGGGTTCTTTTGTCAAGGGGTGAGTGGATTGCCTAGGAAATGTGACACCTGTGCCACTGTGAGCGTTCTGCGCGCTTTTAGCTTGAAATCGAACACCTTGCATAGACTGAAGCCAGAACAAAGCCAAACCAGCGATACCCACAGCATTCTGAAATGCAGAGCGTGATGTCTCGGTTGTTTACTTCAATTCCAACATTGAGCTTAAACATGGCTTCTTGCGCAAATGCTAACTACACCATACCCTGTGATAAGAAACCCTGCATGCAAAAACATAGTCAGCAGGAAGTCAACTGAAATACTTTTGTATGATGGGCACATTCTTTCGTGATCTCAGGCATGCCCAGAACGGGCCATAAAATGGCATTCCAACTGTGAGCTGTGATTTTTTTCAGTAATGATAATGTAGAAATGTAGAATTGGGTTCATATAGGCTACTTTGATTAAGCTCTACAAGCTTAAAGAGGCCATGACACGGTCACCCAAACATTTCCAGTTTTTCACCAAAAAAGTAGAAGTAGAGGGTCTATTGTACCTATACATGTATGAAAAATGAACTGTACAAGAGTATTTCAGTGCAAAATAAGCCCTAGAAGTAGCCGGAAAGAAACCCCGCCCACCGCCGGCGACCGCCATTTTGCCAAGGCATGTGTGACGTCATGTGCAGCGTGCAGCGGAGCCATCTTCTTCTACCAAAGTTTCAGCCGCTGCAAATCGTTAACCTTGAAGCCAAGCACAAAAATAGCTGAAATAGCTCGTTTTCACGCGCAGCTGGCCATGGAACAAAATCGTTCGCCGAAATGCAGGTGCTCGCACAGCAAGCAGCTTGTAACGTCACGGCTCGCGAGTGCGCCAGTGCTGCCCAACTCTCACGGTGCTCGCATGTTCATAAAATACTCGATTATAAATTAAGCGCTCGACCAAATGCGCTAAAATTTCGCCAGCTTGTTTGTGAATGCACAAGGATTAACACGCATAACACACATTATGGTAGAAAATTGGGTGTCATGGCCCCTTTAAATGTTTTGCAACGCGGCTGTGGAAACTGCGATTGCACAATCCTCACACCAAAAAAATGCAGAAAAAAGGCCTCACAACTCGCTGTTGTAACAGACTACAATAGCCCGTGGACTGATCATGTGAATATTTCAATTGAACATCGGTTACTTATGCTAAAGAGACAGGGCGTGCAAACACAGAGAAGAGAGAAGTCAAGACACCACAGACGCCGACTAGCAACTGAAAAGGTGCACAACAGCGGAAAAGAAATAAGGCATGAAAACTTATCTGCGCATGCCCCAGCAATTGGCGGACCTATCAATCAGGCACGCGTGGTGGTCTACGTGAGAGATAAGTATTCGGACGCTTGATTTCTTCCTTATGCAGGTTAATCGATGGTTGGCTCGCGCATCAGCTACCACTATCGGTCGGTCGGTCGGTCGGTCGGTCGGTCGGTCGGTCGGTCGGTCGGTCGGTCGGTCGGTCGGTCGGTCGGTCGGTCGGGGTCGGGGTCGGTCGTCGGTCGGTCGGTCGGTCGGTCGGTCGGTCGGTCGGTCGGTCGGTCGGTCGTCGGTCGGTCGGTCGGTCGGTCGGTCGGTCGGTCGGTCGGGTCGGTCGGCGGTCGGCTGAGGTCGTCGGTCGGTCGGTCGGTCGGTCGGTCGGTCGGTCGGTCGGTCGGTCGGTCGGTCGGTCGGCGGTCGGTCGGTCGTCGGTCGGTCGGTCGGTCGGTCGGTCGGTCGGTCGGTCGGTCGGTCGGTCGGTCGGTCGGTCGTCGGTCGGTCGGTCGGTCGGTCGGTCGGTCGGTCGGTCGTCGGTCGGTCGGTCGGTCGGTCGGTCGGTCGGTCGGTCGGTCGGTCGGTCGGTCGGTCGGTCGGTCGGTCGGTCGGTCGGTCGGTCGGTCGGTCGGTCGGTCGGTCGGTCGGTCGGTCGGTCGGTCGGTCGGTCGGTCGGTCGGTCGGTCGGTCGGTCGGTCGGTCGGTCGGTCGGTCCGTCAGTCAGTCAGTCAGTCAGTCAGTCAGTCAGTCAATCAATCATGTTTTTTTTTATTTTCGTCGTTCGTTTACACGATAAAACGAAAAAAAGGTGGCAAGAGAAAAAGCTGGTTCGTCGCAGCTTGACAGAGCTCCTGCCGCTATTATCGATGTGCCAGGCCTCAACCATTAAACGCATTTCTTCATTCCTGTGGCGGTGCAAAATCGCGCATTCATCGAATTTTGGCGTGCATTTACTCTCGACAATGTAAAGACAGATTAGATGGTGAACCTCCGATTAGCGATCTCCTATGTTCCATTAACATCTGGTCAACACAGCGACCCGTTTGCCCTGCGTAAAAGCTGCCGTAGCTAAACGGAATCTTATACACCACACATATACGACAATCAGTAAATTTCTTGGCATGTTTCACAAAACAAATATCAGTGCGCTTCTTGTCTATCACCCGCTCATTCTTTCTCTGTACCGCGGCACATATCTTACCTGTCTTATTGGCATGTGAACCGGAGGTTCGCCATCAAATCTATTTTTACATTTTCGAGATTGTAAGTGAACGCCAAAATTCGATGGATGCGCGATTTCGTACAGCCACAGGAATGAAGGAATGAAAAAACGCGTTTAATGGTTGAGGTCTGTCGTATAGCTAATAGTGGTAGCGCATGCGTGAGCCAGCCATCGATTAACCTGCATAAAGAAGAAATCAAGTGTCAGAATAGTTATCTCCTACGTAGACCACCACGCGTGTCGGATATATAGGTTCGCCTATTGCTTGGGCATGCGCGGATAAGTTTTCGTGCCTTCTTTCTTTTCCGCCGTGGTGCACCTTTTCAGCTGTTAGTCGGCGTTTGTGGTGTCTTGACTTCTCTCTTGTCTGTGTTTGCACGCCCTGTCTCTTTAACATGAATACTCACCAACTAGCTCAGCTGTCTGTTATTTTAATCGGTCACTAGTTTTTAGGTCACAATTTCCCGAGCATCTGCGGTCTGGCACGAAACTAACACGGCTCACCTTGTCATATTGAATACATGGTTGTATGTATATCCTTTATTAGGTTAATGTAAAATGCTGTTCAAGGTTTCGTGTTCTGGCATCCTGTTTTCTTCGACTAGCGCCTCAACAACTCTCGCACGCCGTATTTGTTTCACCAACAATACTTTGCAGACTAGTTGGTTCATACTTGTGAACTCTACTTGCTGCGCAACCAGCAGGAAAGGAGGGAGACAGGAAACTGCACTCTTTCCTGTCTCCTTCCTTGATTCCTGCCGTGTTCGCAGCAAGTCGAGTTTCACTAATGTGAAAACCTGTACGATGACGATTGCACTGTTCTTGTCGTTTGTTTTTCAGTACGGTGGAGTCACTAGCGACTTTTGGTGTCACCACGAGTATGACTGTCACTGGTACCTTTTTAATGCAACACAATAGCTGTAAGCTTTTCTACGCGCCTACATGTAGCCGCCAGCATACCACATCACCATGTTGTGCATAGGCGTGCGCAGGGTTCCCCTTCAGGGGGGGCGAAGGTTCTTCGCAGCGCCCCCCCCTCCCATTATATCAATGTGTGGGGCTGACATTGCGCCCCCCCCTCTAAGGTGAATAGGGGGGGTGGCCGCCCCCCCCTGCCCCCCTGTGCGCACGCCTATGCTCGCGTGGGCTAGTTTTCCTTACCTTACACTTTTGCTCACATTAATTTTCTCTCCGTTCAATTAGTGGTGCGTGCCGTATGACCAAAATTAAGCTCGCTTTCATGAGCTTTGCAGCTACATAGCGACAAAGATCGATGTCTCTTATGATCGATGTATTTGGTCATTTGGCAGTACATGAAATTCTCAGTACTCTACGGCAGCACCATAGCTCAAAATAATTTAATTTTAACAGCGGGGCTGTTTGAGCTCGGCGAAGCCTCGTGTGGCGTTAGCAGAAAGCTCTCATGATCGCGAACGGCCTCTACCTTGTATGTAGGGCTCCGTGTTTTCGGTGTTTATTTTTCTCGGAAATCGGCAGGTGTTTATCGGAGTTTATATTTTTGGCGGAAATTCGGCGTTTATCGTTGTTTATTTCTCGTTAATCCCCAAATTCTCCGAAATTCGGAGTTTTGCATTATTCTCAAAACCCCAAAATCTTAGATCAATTCATATCTGAATACTAAAACATCAGAACACACGAAGCACATTTTTTTTTCTAGAAGGTTTGAATGCACAAAAACATATACGCGCAAACGGAAGACTTAAACACAAAACACCTTTATTTGTGCGTATAACAACCTTATGCTTAAAGCTTATTGTAAAACATGCAAGAATACTTTGCGAGGTTGCTGTCAGTGATCAAAGCGCGCTGCTTTCGATTGACGACTCTCAGCTTTGAAAATTTCCTTTCAACGTTAGCGCAATAAACAGTAGGCGCCAGAAGACGCAGCGCGCTGCGAGCAAGCACTGGCCACTGGACATTGTGAAGTCTCCAAAACGACAGGGTTCAACAATGTTACATATTTGATAGCACTGATAGTTCGCAAAGTCACTCAGGAGCGGGCTCATGACGTGAGTTTCAAGAAGCACTCATTGAAAAATAAGCGTATAGGTTTCGAACGCGCAGGGCAGCTTCACGTTTAGATTCACAATTTGAACACAGTACCAAAACGATTCTTTGGCGTACTGAAGTTGATCGCACAGGTTCCTCTCAGATGTCTGTCTCCACTTTTTGGCGACAGCAGCGTAATACCGTGAAAGTCTGCGACAGTCGTTACGTGGTCGGTCTCATCAAGGAGGTCCAACATACTTGTGACATCTGATGCGAAGACCTCGGTGTTGGATCACGCCATTCACTGATGAGTGCGTGCAAACGAACTCCCAGTGTGGGATAAACTTAGTGTACCAGGGCACTCTCAGCCTAAAGTTCCTTAATGATTGACAGCATGGCACACGAACTGGTCTTCAGAAACCACATCTGAACAAGCAAGTTGTGCACAGTTTCAGGCTATGAAATAAGACTCTTGAGTTTCTGACACTTCGTTCCCTTGGCTCCGTCGCTTCTCAAGAAATACAAAATGGCGCGCCAGTAGTCCAAAATATCTTCTAGAGCTTCATAAAAAGAGAACCACCTCGACGGACTTACGGTTTTCAGAGACTGGATAGACATTCCCATGGCCAAGCACACAAGACCAAACTTACGGCGCAGCTCCCGCGACGACTTCAACAGGGCAGGAAAGTGCAAAACATAATCGTGAACTACGTTAAACGATGTCGTCCTGATTCCATCCTCCAGAGTGTTGCTGAGTATGTGGCACGGATCTTTGAAGTGAAGCGCTTTGAATTCGGGGTTGTAGAGCTGCAAGTCCTTGTGGAGCTTCTGCATGGAGTCGGAGCACAGTACAGCTACGTCGCCTAATACAGCTACACGCGGTAAACTTTCAATCGGCCAAACTAGAAGATGTATCAACGAACGCTTAGAACCTGCCCTTTCGGAGTTTATCGGATAAATTCGAATTGTGAAAAATTTTACCGGCGAATGTTTATCGGATATTTTCGGATAAAACCGAAAACACGGAGCCCTACATCTATATGGCATCCCGCGTGGTCCAGCAACTCGTCGTCGGAGGAGAGGAGAAGGTAAGTGGGGGAAGGAGAAAAATACAGCTAAATAGAATTTCTTCGCGAGCCGGGATTCGAACCCGCGTATCCCCGGTCTGAAGGCGAGCGTCGTAACCAATCGCCTATCCAGGCACGCCAGCAGAACAATCATTATTGTCAACCATACATAAGTGCGTTGCTATGGACGAGAGAAGGAGAAAAAGATAGAGACAAAGAGAAATAAAGAAATAGAGAAATAAACAGACAGATAGAAACAAACACAGAGAGAGAGCGACAAGAAAGAGATGGAAACTGAAAGAGAGAGAAAGAAAGTATAGCCTATAGTGTAGTAGAATAGAATAGAATAGAATATAAAATAGAATAGATTAGAATAGATTTTTATTTCATGAGCAATGCAGATCACGAGGAGTGAAAGAAAAAGCTGCTTTTAGGCAACTTGACGAAGCTCTCACCCCGTGTATCTTAGACTTCGGTTGGCATTTGGCCACAGACATACTATTAATACAATACATCAATAGAATATATAAAAATTATACGTACAAATCATTAAAATAACAAGTTTGCACACTATTATTATCGAGAAAAGTGGTACAAAATATAAAAGAAGACAATACAATGAATAAATAGTACATGATCCTGCATGCATCCTTATACAGTAGACAAATTGTGAAACTTTTCAGTTTGTTTCAGAATAAAAGCAAGAAAAAAGTCACAAAAAGAGAATAAAAAATAGAATAAAGCATAGAATTAATGTTATATGTAATATTGCTTAAGCTGGTCGAATAAATGTGAAATACTCTATGTGTATGTACTGTTCATAAAATTGATGTAACATTCTGGGAATGAGACAACACAGTCTATCTTCACCAGTCTATCTTCTGCTGAGAGGCACATCCCAATATTCAAGATGCCTAGTGTTATAGCTACGCGCGTTTGCTTTTAGTTTAGCCAGGGTGCGCAGACTATGAGTGTCTTTCTTAATTTCATTTCGCAGTGCCAAACCTTCTTTAAAATTATAGAGGTTGTCTAAACTAATTAAGCCGTACTTCTTAAGTAACGGTTCAGCTGAATGATCGGGAGCAGTGGTAGCAATTACCCTGATTATTTTGTTTTGTATTATTTTAAGTTTCAAAATGTTTGTAGAAATGGTTGTTCCCCAAACGAGAAAGCAGTATTCGATGTAGGACATAAATAAAGTGTTGTAGGTTAAAAGTCTGGTGTTTATTGGCAATCAGTCGCGATGACGGTAGAGAAGTCCTAATGCACGAGCCGCTTTGTTAGCTACATGCTCAGTATGCGAGTCCCATGACATATGTTGATTAAATACTACACCAAGAGTTATAAAATCGTTAACAACTTCAATGGGGCTTCCGTTTAGCAGGAGTGAATTGTACGGTACAAAGTTCTGGCATTTTGCCCGAAATACAGCAGCTCGCGTTTTTGAAACATTTATAACTAGACCATTACACGACGCCCATTCTGACAGCTTAAGCAAAATCTGATTAGCACGCTGTAATAAGCGGTCACTCTCATCGTCGGCCAAAAAGAGCGTCGTGTCGTCGGCATAGATAATATATATAACATTGGGGTCCACATTAACTATATCATTAATGTATATAATGAAAAGGTATGGTCCTAAAATGCTATCTGGCGGCACTCCAGAGGAAGTGCTTTTAAATGAAGATACTGTGTTGTCGATAGATACACACTGCTTACGGTGACTAAGATAGGGCGATTTGTCGAGCTTGGCCACGAATGCCATAGAATTCTAATTTCTGGTTAAGAATATCTCTGTTAAGAGAATCGAATGCTTTCGTAAAACCTATAAATATACCAAGTACATATACTTCTTGTCTTCAATGTTCCGCAGTATAAATTATTTTTGATTAAGGAGTGCAAGTTGCGTGGAATAGTTTTTACGAAAGCCAAATTGAGATTCTGTGATTATGTTGTGTTTATCGGTAAAAGACACCAACCGAGAATACAGAGCTTTTTCGAGAATTTTGGAGAATACGGGCGATATTGAAATTGGTCTGTAACTCGCTAAGTGATTCTTGTCTCCTTTTTTGTACAGGACGCAAACTTTAGCCTTCTGAAGTTTAACAGGGAATATACCGTTCGAAATGCTAAGTTTAAATACATGGGCTAGAGGTTTAGCAATTAAATCTGCAATGAATTTAACAGGAAACACTTGAATTCCAAAGATATCACAACTATTATTTCTTAACTGATTGATCAGAAGGCAAACCACATTCTCTGATATGGGGTTTAAATACACCGAATCAATATGGTCACCTTTCAAGTATCTTAAAGGATTACCTGGAGCCGCAGAAAAAGAAAAATTTGTGAGATATTTATTGAACGTTTTGGCTAGTTCGGTACTACTTCGCCGTTTACATTAATTTCATTTGTGGCAATATTATTGCGTATCCCAAGTACTGAGTTAAGCTTTCTCCATGTTCCACCAGCGTCCTTCGACACCTCTGAAAACATATTGTTATAGTAGGTGTCTTTAGCGCGCTGAATTTCTTTATTTAAATGGTTACGGTATTTTTTGAATTCTTTAAGTAAAGCAGGGTCACGAAGTTGAATGAATGGGTTATACATGGAATTTTTTGTTTTAATTTTGGCGTTTAACTCGCGAGTGATCCAAGGCTTTCACATCCCTCGAGGACGTGTGCACATTCTATACGGAAAGTGTATGTCGTATAAATCTTTGAGTTTACGAAGAAAGTTACCAAAAGCCACAGAAGCATCGTTAGAAGTAAGAACCACAGTCCAGCAAGTAGTCATCAATTCTTGGCGAAAACGCTCGAGGTTCTGAGAAGACATATTTTGCACTAAATATCGGGGTTTGGGCACTTTGTGGGCTTGCGGCAATACCATGTATATTGGTAAATGATCACTAAGGTCACTTGCAATAACACCGGATTGTACATTTGGGATATGAGAACTAACAAAGAAATCAATTAGAGTTGCAGTGTTTCGACCGATTGTATACAGAGAGGTCAATTGGCTACTTTATTTGGAATTAATGCACATATTTATGTTAAAGTCACCACCACACACAATAGCCAGCTTATTTCTAACGCAGTAGTGAAAGTACTCTTCCAGATATTCATAAAATGGACCAGATTTCCCACTTGGAGGGCGATAAACGTTAGAAAACATACGCTGATTAATTTTTACGGATACTATTTCGCAGTCACCATTTGAACACGTAAAATCGCTGATCAATTCACATGACAAGCTTTCCTTGACCAGAACAGACACACCACCTCCGCGACGACCTGAGCGATTAAGGTTATAAGCATTGTAGCCAGGTGGCTGGTATACGTCACTGTCACGTACATACCAGGTTTCAGATAGCATAATCACGTCAAACTCAAAACCAAGTTGATCAAAAAACGCGTCAAAGTGGATCGTGACGAGAAGAGTCATATGCAAAGGTCACAAAAGGTAGGTTGATGTCCTAGTCTCGGTGGTCCTCAGCGAGGTACATTGCAAGCATATCTGTACGGTTCAGGCGTGTGGTGAGACCGTTCGTTTGTGGGTGGTTGCTGTAGTGAACTTATGGTGGGTCGAGCAGGGTCGCAGGAGGTCATCGTCTACTTTAGAGGGGAAAATAGCGGCCGCAGTTTGTGATCAACAGACGAGGAGCACCATGGCGCAGAATGATATCGCGAAGAATGAAATTGGCTACATCAGTAGCGCAGCTGGCGGGAAGTGCTCGTGTGACGGCACAGCGCGTTGCGTAGTTGGTAGCGACGGCAACCCATATATTACGGGTGACCGACACGGGAAAATGGTCCTAGATGATCGAGGTCGATTCGAAAAAAAGGTTCATCTGTTACTTCAATTGGCTGAAGGCTGCCAGCAGGTGATAGCGTAGGTGTCTTGCGCCTCGGACAGAGGTCGCACGACGCCGCGTACTGTCGCACAGAGAGGTAGAGGCCAGGCCAAAAGAATCTCCGGCGAATGCGGTCATACGTGCGTGACACCCCTTGGTGTCCGGCGGTGGGTGCATCATGAAGCTGTGACGTTACGTCACGTGACGTCACATATTTTAGCGATCTGTGAAGTCATGATGACGTCATGTGCTGACGTCATCACTTGATGATGATTTTTTGCATGACTCTTGCTGTGCTCGACACCGAGGGACGCCGACGCGGACGGTCAGTTTTCGCGTTTGCTGAGGCATCTAAGACTTTCGCCTCGTTCAAGAAGACAAGAAGAGGCTCGAGGCGTTCGAGTCCAGTTGTTGGCGGAGAGCGCGACAGAGCAGGCTGAGATTGCTGACGTAGGCCTGGAGCAGTGCAGACGCATCTCCAGTGGTTCACTGAAAAACTTTATTTGTTAAAAAATAAAGTTAAGGGTCGGTATCTAATCCAGGACTCCGGTGGCCGTTGCTGTGCGCTCAGCCTGACCTAACAAACCCTTCTGATTCTCCAAGTCAGCGAGGACGGCCTCCCTGTTCCGAGAGCGGGGTCAGTACCAGAGGTTCCAGAGCCGCGAAAAGGAGTCGTGAGAACCCTGACTGGAGAGGGGCCAACCTGGAGGCAGCCAAACGCCACTTCAAGGCATGAGCCTCGAATAAAGGACTGTTCCACAGACACACTCGGTATAGCGCACGCGTGCTTCACCTGTCTAGGTCCATTGCGATGGACACATTCCCGTCTCTACGTCATTAGGTCGGTGTGCTGCATGTCGACCGCGTCCAGTGCTACTCTGACTCAGCCGAAGCGCAGAGCTTCCGTCATCGTGACGGAAGCTGGCGTCAACGTTGCGTAGAAACTGCGGAGGCCGACGTCTTATACCACGCCAAGTTGGCTTCCAGCACAACGACTCGGGATGGTCAAAGTGTTCGTTTTCATTTGCTGGTTTATTATGCCTGAACTGAATGACATACTAGAATTGCAATCAGTGTGTTGCGTTTGCGTAGACACGGTAGACATTGTAACGCGAAAGCGTTAAAGAGCTCGTTTCGCAGAAATTCCGGTGTCGGCGTCGGTGTCAGTGTCGGTGTCGGCGTCGTTGGTTGTGAGCTAAAAATCATCATCTTGTCCGTCACCGAAAAATTGGGAAAGATGGAAATAAAATAGGTGACACAAATCTTGGGCTCGATTGAGAATCGAACCCAGGCAGTCTGCGGGGCAAGCAGGTGTTCTACCACAGAGTATGCTATTGCTTGAAACTGCTTCAAAAAAAAAAAAAAAACACTATATGAATGTCATGTAGTGGAAGGAATCTCCTTAACGCATGTTATATTGTGTGGCAGAAGCGTAGAGTCGCGCGAGGCGTCAAAACCTTTAAATTTGCGCAACGAGTGGGTGTTTTAAAGGCCCACACATTGCAAAGCGCTTAGATATATTAATCATCGTCAGGTGAAAAACAGCAACAAAGTGAGCAGCTGCGTAGGTTGGCGTGCTGCCTTACGCACGCGTAGTGGGCCCTTCACCGATTCGCAAATAGAAGAATTATGACGTAGTAGGCACTTAACTACTATACTTGCAGTAGGCATTCTAGGATACTTTGAAATGGCCGATGTTACGCGCACAGTCGTTCGTTTCCTTACGGCATGGTTGAGGCATGCACCGACAACAGAATCAAGGCTAGCAGTTGAGAAGGCGATGTACACGGGGCCCGATTACGCTATCACGTTCTGCTCTTTAAGGCGAAGCTCAAGCAGCCTCCAAGTTTTTTTCCTTTCATGTGTGTTACGCTTGCCCTGTATGTGTCGTTAGTTTGTCGTTTGTTTTCCTTTTATGATGAGATAAACTGTTTGTGTCATATATACGAAGTATTCTGCATGTGCCTAGATCACGGCAATTTGTGGCAATATTGTTGCAAGCAGGAACGGAGCAAAGACGTTGTAACTACTAAAACACAGCAACAAAACCCAAGTCTACGATCGAACAAGGTACATGTTTTAGCCGCGCGGTCAAATCCTGCATGCAGCTTTATATATTCCGTTATAGTTCCAGTGCGCAAGCGCCTAAGATTCACTAGTGCATAAACAGAGCTTAACTGAAAAGCATCGAAATCTCCTGAGCATTAAAGTAAAGATAGATGCAGTTTTCATACTTTACTGTAGAACACGCTACGTCAAACCACCTGCGTTGTGCGCCGAATGCATTACCATACGTTTTCTGTTTGGCGTGACACATCTGTGCGAAACATGACTTCCGGAGAACACTATAAAGCAGAACGACACAGGCAAAGTAGAGGAGTACAGGGCAGACAGCTCTGTCCATGGCTCACATACTTTTCGACCAGTGTCACGTTGTTCGAGAGTGCTGTGACGCACGAACCAGCTGCTATAAGCACGTTAGTTCTGGAGCTTGCAGACAGTCACATTATTGGTTCCTTCGCCCTTTCATATACAAACATTATATATATAGATCGCGCTTGAGTCACCATGCGATGTGCAGTCAGTGACAATATGACAGCTGCGCCCCGACAAGGCAACCATCGTACGAAGCGGAACGGTGCGCGCACTGAATCTGTAGCCCATTTGGTGTGTGTTCGTGCTTGCGGCGTTGTACGCTCGAAATTGAAAAAAAAAAACTGCTGGGTGTAGCGCAGCGGTTCGGGGCTGCAAAACAACGCCGCAGCGGACCACCACAAGAGCAGCTGAATTTAGCCAGGCTTAGTGAAAAGGCACTCCTCAGGTGAGGTCTTTGTTTTGTTTTTTGTTTCTTTAATTTCTCGAGTCGTGGTGCTTTCGATGTATCGCGATCGCGCAGCCTAAGATCGCATTCCGCCGTCCAACCGAGACTTACACCCTGCGTTCGACATGGGCCCCCGAAAAAACGACCACATTAGTCTGACGCCGGTGAACAAAGAGCGCGAGGCTCTATGTTCTTTTGTTCTTCTCTATTTCAGGATGCACGGCGTTGCTGGCCCAACGGCGTGTTCTACAACACTTAGAGGAAGTTTAAGGAGGTTTTTCGGAGTACCACCAGAGTACTCGCACGGCATGATCACATTTCCGCTTTTCCGGTTATTTCAAAACTTTGAGTCTAGGTTGCGTGATGCGACACCCATGCGACACCATGCGACATCAGCCTCGCAAATTACTAATGTCCTTTTCGTAGAACAAAGCGCGCACCAAGAAATAAAATTACAGAACGCGAGACTAAAATGGCCGTTTGTGTGCGTGTGCTGCGTTAACACTTAGCCTTCTTGCTGAGCTTAATTTTTCAATGTACTAATACGAAATGCCTAAATCGCTGTCTCTCCGCAAAATATCTACAGGCGAAAAGTTGGAGGACGCTTAAGCTTCGCCTTTAAAAGTGGAGCGAGAGAGCTTATTCGGGTCCCTTTCGCATCCCCTTCTCATTTGCTTGCCACGCTATGGTGCTTCGTGGACACCGGACTGTGAGATGTGTGTGACTTTTTGTGCGTGCGTGCTCTCCTTCTCTCTCTCTCTCTCTCTATCTTTATATCTCCCCCATCCCTTCCCCCAGTGTAGGGTAGCATACCGGTCCTTCTAGACTGGTTGACATCCCTGCCTTTCCTTTCTCTCCTTCTCCTCCTCAACCGTGCCGCGAGTAATCAACATCAGTGTGTGTAAGGTTCGCCGTTCTAACGCGATAGCGTTAGAAAGCTCCTTTCGGAGAAATTTTTATTTCGGCGTCGTTGCCGTTGGTTGTGAGCGAAAAACTTGCGTCTTCCGTGAGCGAAAATTCGAGGTATATGCAAATAAAGAAACTAATGAAGATATCCGGTTTGAGGGGGAATCGAACTCAAGACTTCTGCGAGGCAAGCAGGTGTTCTACCACAGAGCCACACCAGTGCTCGAAAGTGTTTCGAAAAAAGAAAAAGAAACACCATATGGCTGTCAAGTATTGCGAGGAGTGTCCCTAAAACATCTAATATTGCGTGGCAGAAGCGTATCATCGCACTCGGCGTCAAAACGTGTGAACTGCGCAAAGAGCGGTTGGTTTAAAGACCAACCAATTACAAAACACATAGACATAATTAATAATCATTATCAGCAACAGCACCAACAACGTGTGCAGCTGCGCATGCGCGCGTGTTGCCTTACGGACGCGTAGTGGGTACTTCGTGAATTCGCAATAGGAAGAATTATGTCGTAGTGGGCACTTCGGAACTGTACTTGCAGTACGTGCAGAACTGTACCATTGTCATGTTTTTAGGTCGTGCATGTGTTCTCTCGAACTCAAGAAACAGCATATTGGCAGAAAAAAGGTGAAGATTTGCTTTAAAGTACAAACTTGTGCACAGAGAAAAGAAGATTACTCTAAGGGCTCGTTTTCTTTGCTAGACGTTTAACAAGGCGTCTAACAAAGAAAACGAGCCCTTAGAGTAATCTTCTTTTCTTCACTGCGACCTTCGCGTTATTCGAAGGTCGCAAGTTCAGTACCTGCCGGTGGCAAGTTATCTTTTCGTCAACATTACTTTCTTCACATTTATATCCTAATTGCAACAAATAACACCCCCTATACTTTCCTTGGCATTATTGTTGTTAGTTCTCGTTAATATTGCGTCTAACAAAGAAAACGAGCCCTTAGAGTAATCTTCTTTCCTTCATTCATAGCGAGGGCCTCGTTCTGAGAGACTTGATGCCTTCAGGTAGTATGCGAGGGATTATTGGTCAGCTGCCAGCTCGCAAAAAGATCACGTGCTACGTGACGCCAACGGACAGAAAAAGAGTGTTCCACACTCGCCGCCATGACTGCGATTGGCGCTGACTAACATTCCTAGGCTTAAGTGAACATATATACCCCATAAAGTGGACGGTGGGATGACCGCCACCGTAGCTCAGTGGTAGAGCATCGGACGCGTTATTCGAAGGTCGCAAATTCGGTCCCTGCCGGTGGAAAGTTATCTTTTCGTCCACTTTACTTTCTTCACATTTATATTCTAAACACTACAGATAACACCCCCTATACTTTCCTTGGCATTATTGTCTGTTATTTCTCATTAATATTGCGTCAAACTTGTGCATATGCGTGTTTTATTTTTATTTCGAGAGCCCGCCCTTAAGGATAGTAATTAGTGGTGTCAAAAATACGCATGCAAATTTGCTTCGTGCATAAAGTCTAATATTGATCGATGGTAAGGTCTGCGGATCCAGCGGTCGAGGTCAGGTGGTCGGCCAGGCCTGAGGCTCGTTGCGCGCAGGTGGAGAAGACTGTTTAGTTGTAGGCCTGTGCAAGTCCACGACAAGTGTGTGGCAGTCACATCATGGATTGGGGCGTCACAAAATGGGCACAATGAACCGTATGGGTCACGGTAATGTCGCGCCCAAAGAGTGGTCACAGATGGGGTAAGCGCGACCCCGACACGATGCCTCCGCACGTAACCTCCTCTCGGCGGGTTAAACCACCAGGGAGGTCTGACCCATGCGGAGGTAGCTGGTGTGGTACGTCGGAGTCTTTCTTTTTCCCGGAACATCTCTCCGCGAACGTCTTCAGGAAAAGGTGGTAGGGGGTCCGGTGTAACTTGTGGGGGGGGGTTGCTAAATCCGTTTTGACTAGGTCCGGCAAAGCGGTCCGAGGCACCCACCGAACACGTTTGTACGCGTCGTAGTAGTGCTCCTAGAGAAAGCGATTATCGGAAAACTTCTAGATGTGTACTGGTGTCGGGTTTCTGTATGCAACTGTTTATTCAACCCTGATGTACACTGGGCGTAAGACAGGCATTAGATGAAGAGTGGGTCCAGACAGAAATTGCCATGCTGTCCCTGGCGCAGAACCTCTGAAAATGACGTTTCCTCTTCACTGCCGTCTTCTAGAAGTGAAATGTCTGTTGAGTGAACAAAGAAGTTCAGCTCATCAACAGCGTTTTGCTCGGAAACAAACTAGAAAAAGAAAAAGAGAAAATAATCCGTGACCTCGGCACCAACGGCTATACAAAGGCATTTATCCGCAAGGCCCTGCGCAGGAAGAAAGACGGGGGAAGCAGGACACGAGCGGCGCCGCCGCAGCGACGCCGCGTGTCGATTCCCTACATTGCGGGCGCCAGCGAAACAATGGCGCGCATACTGAGAAAGGCAGGGGTCGACGTAGCCCACAAGCCGTCCAACACCATCGGCAGCTTCTTCCCTCGACCCAAAGACCGCGCACCGGCGGAAAAAGCGCAGGGCGTCGTGTACAGGATCGCGTGCTCCGACTGCCGCGCCTCGTACATTGGGGAAACGAAGCACTTTCGAGAAAGAATGCGGCAGCACAAGAACGAACTCCGTCAATTGAACAGCGAACGGAGTGCAGGGGCGGAGCACTGCGAGAAGTTTGACCAAGTCCTGACGATGCGGTGATCCTGGAACAAGAAAGCAGCTTGCGCCGGCGGCTCCTCCTCGAGTCGTGGCATATACAACAAACAGCGGGAAACATCAACCGCACCATGGGGACATTGCCCTCCCTCTATTGTCAAGGCTTGCGACAAGTGTCGGCAAGAAGGCGTATATAAGCGCCGTGCGTCTCGGGCCCTCTCACCCCTGAAGAAGAAACCGGTGAGGCTTCGAAACGTCGGGTATCTAAAATAAATTTCTGGTTGGAGTTTTCTCTTTTTCGCCGTTAGTCTATTACCCAACCAGGCAGACTTCTGCCGAATGTTTACCTTTAATTTATATCAGGCCCCTTGTCTATTAGTTGTTGTTACAGTGGCTTCACTTCTACCACTAATTGGCGTTGTGGTAAAATATATAGACCAGTCAGAATGCATTGCAAAGATGACTTTGAATCGGCAAATATGCTCCATTGTAGTGGTTCTTCTCGTTCAATCCTGCGAAGTGCGCTGCGGAGTGCGGAGAGAGCTCCTTCTGACATCAGGCTCACGAACAAGGCGATATCCAAATCCTTCATGCTCTGAAAGTGCCGCTTATCGATAATCTCTTTTCTTGTGCCTGTTCAGAAAGTCAGCGCTAAACGCTCGTTTTGAGCTCTGCAACTCCGCCATAAATCTGTGGGGAGTACAAGAAGTGCATGTGTACTCAAATAGGCTGCTCAGTAGAGGACTGTCGGGTAGTCGACGACAGAATGGACGGACATGAAAGCTAACGCTCCGTTGCCACTTCTACCTTTCTGAAGCATATTGAGCTGTTTATCTTGCTAATATTACTTTTTTTGTATTCTTCAGCGCGGCGGGCTGCAAAAGCAGCGCCTGTACCGCCGCGCACCGTATGCGCTGTCAAATTATCGCCATGAGATCAAAAGCGATGAAGTCCTGGTGGCTGATCCTGTCCGGCCTCCTCCTTTATGCGGCGTACGCAGGCTCGCATGCTCGCGAGATGTTGGAAGATGGCGTTGCGAAGCGTGTGGCTGTAGAGCTACTGTATGTGCTACCTTTAGGCAGCAGAGTTTCGTGTAGATCCGGATAGCAACCACAGCTATGCGGCGTAGCCGCACTCTGTTTTTGCAGGCGACATGCTTAAGCGTGTCGCCGATCGACGTGCCAGGCGCGTCACCGAATGGCGATGAACTTTACTGGCCATAGACCTTTTCGCAGGAAAGAAGAAACACCCTTTCTATACTGTACCACCGGAGCACAAAGGATGACGTCACAGCCTCGGCAGCGCATTTTTTCGGGGTCACGCCTATGAAAGGGACACTAAAAGCAAATATTAAGTCGACGTTGATTGTTGAAATAGCGGTCCAGAAACCTCGTAGTGCTACTTTTATGCCATGGAAGTGCTTATTTTGTAATAAAATCACGTTTTAGTGGTCCGCATCGCGTTAGAGCACTTCAAATCACCGGCCTGAAATCAGGCTTTCATACGTCACTGCTGCCGTGCCCAACGTTGCCCGCCTTTACTGCGCGGCCGCCGGCACTAGTAGTAGCAGAGCGAAAGTAGCGGGACCCACTGCAGCAACAACGGCCATCGAAGACATCGAAGCTTGCCGCAATGGATGTGGACGGAGAACTTGACAACGAGACATTGGCTCGCGACGCTGGGCTCCATTTCAGCGACTTGAGCCCCGATGAACGCGGTATGCTGCTGAGGGCTCGTAGTGCCGGCGTCGTTGCATGCGGCATTTTGTCGAACTTTCTGTGAGAGCGACTTTCACGAGCGCGCAAAACACACGCGACAGTACGCGATCCCGAAACTACCACTGAGACGCGATCGCGTGAGCGAAGCAGGGCGCCGGGCGAAGCGCAGTTCGGCGAAAACGGAACCTTTGAACCACGCGCGCCGTTCCCCATGGCAACGCCAAAGGGGTTCTTTTTTCCATGAATCAAACGGAAATGAACAAACAGCATTTTATTACGTCTTTTGATGCACGGAAGGTTCTTTCTTTATTGCTGCTAGTTTGATTACTAGTGATGTATTGTAGGCAGACTCTCATACGTCATCGGGATCACTTCGAAAATGTCCCACGCGTGGCGCTCATCATGTGATACATTTAGCTTAATTTCTTGGTAAGTAGGGCACTGCTGTTGATAATATTGCCGTTTCAGAAGTTGTCATACATTGAGCTTTCACTCTGACATCAATTGTTATTTGCCTTTAGTGTCCCTTTAAGAAGATTATGGCGGCGCCCACGGAGCCTTCTGCGAGAAGGTACATAAGTAGTGTTAATCCACTTCGCTACAGCGGTGGCGCGGAGTACAATAATTGCCCTGCGCATCAGGTTCTCCGCAAAGCACGGTAGCTAGCGGTGTTTGGAAAACAGACGCGCAACTTTGCTGCCTAAAGGTAGCATATACAGTAACTCTAACGTCCCCAAATCCTAGTCATGAAAGCCATACTCACTCCAAGATGGCGGCCGCGACCGCCATCTTCATAGGCGCAGGATAAAACGCTAACGGTCAGACAATCTACTATGTCTTCAGTAACCATCTATGAGGTGCTTTTTAACTGGTTTTTATTAATATAACTATATTCAGCAGAACATTCATTTTCCACCATATAGGGATACGTCAAAGCACTTTTATTATAATGGACTGCAACTATATATTACAATTCTGTCAGCATCAGCATATCGTTTGCGCGAAATGCGGATATAATGTAAATATGCAAAAATGTACTGCTTAGCAAAAATTAGACTGACTAAAAAGTTTGCTTCGCCCGAAAGGAGAAGAACCGATAGGGATATCAATACGTCTCACAGCTGCGAGACTATATGTCATTTCAACAGGCCTGTGTATTGCAGCAAAAATTCCTGTAACTATTCATTTAAAGGGACACTAAAGGCAAATATTAAGTCGACGTTGATTGTTGAAATAGCGGTCCAGAAACCTCGTCGTGCTACTTTTATGGCAAGGAAGTGCTTATTTTGAAATAAAATCACGTTTTAGTGGTCCGCATCGCCTTAGCGCACTTCAAATCACCCGCCTGAAATCAGACTTTCATACGTCACTGCTGCCGTGCCCAAAGTTTCCCGCCTTTACTGCGCCGCCGCCGACACTAGTAGCAGCAGAGCGAAAGTAGCGGGGCCCACAGCAGCAACGACAGCCATCGAAGCTTGCCGCAATCGCCGCAATGGATGTGGACGGAGAACTTGACAACGAGACATTGGCTCGCGACGCTGGGCTCCAATTCAGCGACTTGAGCCCCGACGAACGCGGTATGCTGTTGAGGGCTCGTGGTGCCGGCGTCGTTGCATGCGGCATTTTGTCGAACTTTCTGTCAGAGCGACTTTCACGAGCGCGCAAACACACGCGGCAGTACGCGATCCCGAAACTACCACTGAGACGCGACCGCGTGAGCGAAGCAGGGCGCCAGGCGAAGCGCAGTTCGGCGAAAACGGAACCTTTGAACCACGCGCGCCGTTCCTCATGGCAACGCCAGAGAGGTTCCTTTTTCTATGAGTCAAACGGAAACGAACAAACAGCATTTTATTACGTCTTTTGATGCACGGAAGGTTCTTCTTTTATTGCTGCTAGTTTGATTACTAGTGATTTATTGTAGGCAGACTCTCATACGTCATCGGGATCACTTCGAAAATGTCCCACTCGTGGCGCTCATCATGTGATACATTTAGCTTAATTTCTCGGTAAGTAGGGCACTGCTGTTGATAATATTGCTGTTTTAGAAGTTGTCATACATTGAGCTTTCACTCTGACATAAATTGTTATTGGCCTTTAGTGTCCCTTTAACGAGCATAGGGTGCAATAAACCTAACACCGACGTAATAACTGCCAGAAATTTATTCTTGCCGAACAAATCCTCAACACATAATCTCTGAATTTTTGTAACATCACCGTATTACTACAGGCGTCGAATTCACATTCAAAGTATATGCGAAAAGTCAGCAATTTAAAAACATCTTCCCGTAGGGAACCCAGAGTAGTATGCGAAACAGCATGGGGTCGACGCAAGTTCCCATTAGTTTCAGTTCGTCGCTTCCGTTAAGTTGAGCTTCGTAGCTACCGTTATATTTACCGTTTGGTTTCCATGGTAACTAGCAAACTGGCAGCGGAGCGCGCGCGTCATTTATACCGCGGAGCTACAGTGGCGCTCCCAGCGGAGTATGCAGCGCTTACCATCGCGCCTGTAACCCTTCGCAGTATCTCGCGCGGAGCTGCAGGTTCGTTGCGCAATCCCGGAGAGAAGCTTCGGAGAGGAG
The DNA here is from genome assembly GCF_013339695.2 of Rhipicephalus sanguineus. Classification (NCBI taxonomy): domain Eukaryota; kingdom Metazoa; phylum Arthropoda; class Arachnida; order Ixodida; family Ixodidae; genus Rhipicephalus; species Rhipicephalus sanguineus. The sequence goes on from NC_051185.1 coordinate 148,011,416, forward strand.
AGGAGGAATGCCGGAGAGGAGACAAGGAGAGAAGAGGAGGAGGAGAGGAGTGGGGGTGTGGACGCCGCACGGCGGAGGGAGGAGTGACATAGCCGCGACCATAAGCTGCTTCGAATCTAAAATTCGGGAGCTATAGGCCGCGAGATCGAGCAGAGTCGACACCTAGCGGCGAGTGAACGAAACCCCGTGGTGTGGATGGCTCCTTGTGTCGTCTGTAGCCACACCCTGTTCGCATGTGTGCGTACGTCATGCACGTCCTCAGGTTACAGCTTATTCCGTTGTGCTTGCACAGTATCAAATACTTGTACGTATGCCTACACGATATACATGAGCATTTCGCCTTACGAGACTTGCATGCACTCTAACGAGTCAGTGCATGCACGTGTCGGTATGGCGCTAGGTCTAACCATCGTACCTCCCATTCGCCAAAATCATTTCAATGTGGGCACCACTTTATCGTTCAAGCACATCACATAGTGCATTTGGCGTCGTCCTAAACGAAAAAAAAAGTACTAAATGTCGAGGTGTGAATGCAGAATTTTAGCGACACCATCTCGTGAAGTGTTGGCGATTTGGAAATCCTTGTGATACCGCAAAGCATGAACTAGCGTCTGCAGAGGCCTGTTATTAGCGGTAAAAAAGACCTGAAGCCACGCATTTTTATAGCAGTACGCGTATTCATGGGAACAGAAAAAGCAGAGTGCACAAAGTTCTACTTCATCTGATTACGCAGAAATACAGGTTCTCTTTTTTTTTGTAGCCGCTAGAGCAAGAAGTAAATACTTAATTGGCTTAGTCGCGCAACACAATTTATACTGTGGCGTAGGCAAAACATAATTTAAACGTGCAAATAAAGCAAGGTAAAACATCGAGCACAGTGCAAAACACGAATGTGACCGAAGGCCAGTACCCCATTGATCGGGAGATTGCGCTTCTCTCACACGTAAGAGGAACGTAAAGCCGGTTTCGTGCATTCATGTGGCAATGGAGAGCGTATACATCACCATTAGGCTGCAGTCAACGCACTTCATTCGCCGAAAATCGACTCAAACCGCATACGGCGAAGCGCCGCTGCGTACATTTATACACGCGCCGCCGACCGCCTATCCACACAAACGCGGCGATGGTGCTGCCACATATAGCCCGATCTGGCGGCGAATACCCCCGTTTTGAAATGTGCGCCTAACCTACTTTCTTTCTTTCTTTCCTTCTTTCTTTCTTTCTTTATTCCTTCCTTCCTTCCTTTTGTTCTTCCCTCTTTCTTTCTTCCCTCTTTCTTTCTTTCTTTCTTTCTTTCTTTCTTTCTTTCTTTCTTTCTTTCTTTCTTTCTTTCTTTCTTTCTTTATTTCTTTCTCTCTTTCTTTCTTTCTTTCTTTTCTTTCTTCCTTTCTTTCTCTATTTCTTTCTTTCTCTCTCTCTTTCTTTCTTCCTTTCCTTCTCTCTCTCTTTCTTTCTTTCCTTCCTTCTTTCTCTGTCTTTCTTCCTTTCTTTCTCTCTCTCTTTCTTTCAATAGCATTGCGCAAAGCTCCCTCTTAACTTAAGCGTTCAGTTTTAATACACGTAGCGGCCGTCCCCGGAACGCTGTTTTCGGGCTGGTTTGGCATGGAGTCTTTCATGTTCTTTCCAGCGTTCGTCAGCATCTGGAACGGCCCAACCACGGTGTGGGCCCAACGAAAGGACTATTACGCCATCATGGAAGCGTGGGTTAGGAATTCAGTTTTCTCGAAGTCAGAATTTTCCTGAAATGTGCGATTGCTGATATCGACATCACGCTTTTTCCAGCAGATAACTTTTAGTCCACCAACAGGAAATGATTCAGGAAGTGCCGATAGCAAGTGTGCTGCTTCGTTTTTTTTTGCATCATCAGTAGAACGCATTCGTGTAATTAAGTTAAGATTTGGGCAAGCATGGGCGGGTGCTCTAGAGGTCAAGGCACTCGCTTTCAGATCGGGGGGATCCTGTTTCAAACCCCAGCCCCGGAAAGGACATTTATTTTGTTTCATTTATTATTAAATGCGGAGCATTTCTTAGTCGCACCTGCGGCGTCGGCGGCGCCGTCCACACCCCCACTGCGCATGCTCGGCTCGTGCCGGCAGCAAGCCTCTCCTCTCCCTTCCTCCCTCCCTCCCTCCCTCGAACGCGGGCGGTGTGTATATTAAGCGGCGGAGCGCGCGTTCGGAATTCAGTCAAGGGCGTCTTTACTTGGCTTTCGCTTGACTTGACGCTTTGCTTGACTCGAGTAGATGCGATGAAAGCAACAGCACCTTCAATCAGCGTCCCACCACTCGTTGAAGGCAACGTTACCCCACCCTCACCGTCGTCGGCGTCAACAACAGCAAGCAACGCAGAAGACAAGGCTGCGAACAGACGAGCATACGACGCTGAACGCAAGAGTTTGAAGCGAGGTGCGGACCCGGAACTTCTTGCACGCTGGAGCCGTTCAAGTCGTATTTGGAGTGCGCATCGTGTAACAATTAAGCATTCCCAAACCATACCCAATTACGCAACATTCACGCGATGCCCCCACCACTCTGCGACGCATTTACTCGAGTTCCCCCGTGGGAAGATGCGGGCGATTTTTTTTTAAATGCGAATGCATTTCTTAGTCGAGCTATGTCAGGCGCCGTGCGGCGTCCGCGATCTCTCCGCTTCCGCCCCCTCTCGCATAGCAACAGCTGCGAGCGCGAGCGCTCCTCCTCGCCCCTAGCAACCGGAGCAGGTGGTGCGGGCGGATCAGCGGAGAGTGAGCTCCCGCGTGTGTAGGAGAATGTGGGCGAGGGTAGGCGCGTGCTTCGGCGCTTCTCCTCTCGGCGGGCGCCCCACTCTCCCGTTCGGTCGCTCGCAAGCGTATATAAATGGAGCGGAGCGCGCGCTCTACTCTCTCTCGACCCGTTCGCCAGCCTGGCGGATTTCCTCGAGGAGACGGGAATCGCGGCCTACCACTGAGACCGGGACCCTTGCCACCCCTATCCTTGCTGCCGGCCTGCTGCTCTTCGTACTGATGACCGCTGTGCCTCCACACCTCTAACCTTCTCTCTCCTATCCACTGTCATCCCATCTCCCTTTCCCGCAGGCGCTGCGCCGTGCTCCCGACCGGGCTGCAGAAATTAGGCGCCTTTTCCTCTTCAAACCACTACCACCACTTTCGCTGACGCGAGATGGCTGACTTGGAAGACAAGGCTGCGAAGCGAAGAGCGCGTGATGCCGAACGCAAGCGCCTGGAGCGAGCTGCCGACGCCGAACTCCGTGCTCGGGAAGCTGCTGTGAAACGCCAACGCCGAGCCGAAGACCACGAAAGACGTGTTCGACATGCTGCCAAGCAACGTCAACGACGAGCCGAGAACGCCGAATTGCGTGCTAGCGAAGCGGCTGCGAAACGTCAGCGCCGAGCCGAATGCATTCGCATTTCCTCACGATTCCCTTCGGGGAGGTGGGGTGAATTTTTCTTTGGTGCGTGCCAGCTGTGGGTGCGGTGGTTTTTTTGTGGCTGATGAAGGTTTTTCGGAACACTAGCTTCACAGGTTCACACTAGCTTCACAGGTCAGTAAGTACAAGTTTGAAAATACAGTTATTGAAATGCTCCGAAATGCTTCTTAAAGTCCTGATTTCTTTCGCTATTGATATGCGCATATCAAAGTGATATGGATCACCTTAACAGAGGACCTCGGTAAATCTAGTCATGGCCACTTTTCTTGAATGTGTGTGGGGCAGGGGCGTAGACAGGTGGGGGGGAGGCGCTTATCAGGCTTCAGCCTCCCCCCCACCCGACATCCTTTCGTACTGTCATGTACCGCAGACCAATACAGCCACCTGCGCCGCAAATCATCCCGGATTTTTTCTAGAATTCGTTGTCACAGTCGAAAAGACACTTTGGTGCGAAGACTGCTGATCCTTGGAGGTCCTTTACTTGGCTGTGCAGCGCACGGCCGTCAGAAATACCCTGCAAACAGAGGAGCAGTGCCATGGATTGCCATACTGCGACGCAGCGACACGCTGAATAAAGGGCTCCGCTCTCCCAAGTTGAGCCCTGCTACCGCGAAGGACTAACTATTGTTGGCTAACCGGACGCTCGGAATTAAGCGCCAGAGACGGTCTTTTGAATACGCTTTTGCGGCGGCGACGTCTTGAACATGAAAGGATTATATCTTGCTAGCGGAGGGCCCGAAAATGGGTTGGTGATCTCTGACGGCTAGCCAGGGACGTTTCGTTTTCTTGGCCCTGGGCGGGCAGCGGGGAGTCGTTTTCGACAGAGAATCAAGGCCTTCTATTTTCCTAATACCCCTCACACATGGGAAAAAGTACTGTATTCCTAGTAAACATCTTTTGTTGCTCTGAAGGACCCTTCGCAGAAAGAAGTTGCGCCGATGATACACGGCACCGCATTAACTTCTTCAGGTGGTTTGTGGCCTTCGTGATTAGCTCCTATTTTTGATAATGAGATGTATAGCACGTAAGAAAAATGCGCGTGCGCGATGTAAATTTTATTGTATCGCCGTTTTCACCAAATTTTTGATTAACTAGCATGCCATGAAATAAGAAAATTACAACATTTGGAGTGAATTTTACTGGACCGATTATGTAGATGGAGCTCCGAACATGGGAGGAAAAAATAGGAACACACATGTGCTCAGTAAAATGTCGATAGGTTTGAATTTCCTGCATCACACTTTGTATATTTAAATCTGCAGCAATAAATTTATGTTTTCCTAGAGACTTCCTGACGTGACGGAACACGAAAGATGTAGTAACGCTAACGTAAACATACGAGCTTTCCTTTACATGAAGCTTTCGCACTCGAAAGTAGTAGTAAGACTAATTTCCAGTAATAATATATAGCATGCATGATGATTGCGGCCGCGTAATATATACTGGTGGAACTAATGTTCGAAGTCAACTGCTAGAGCGGAAAACTATGACAGACTTCTTTTCAGGAAACGTGTTATGCAGCAACTCCGTCTCACTAGAATTAAGAGCGAAATGTAAAATTTTCGGTGTACTAGAATGCTGCTTAAACAACGTACATTTTTGCGAATGAGTCCCAAAAATTGCAGTTCGTTTGTAAAGTTGAATAGACTTTCATTCACATTCACGCCACTGGTGCGGATATATATATATATATATATATATATATATATATATATATATATATATATATATATATATATATATATATATATATATATATATATATATATATATATATATTAGGAAAAAGGTATACGCTTCTAAAAACCGTTTATTTGTCGACGTTTCGATCGGAGACCGATCTTCATCAGGTGATCTTCATCCTGATGAAGATCGGTCTCCGATCGAAACGTCGCCAAATAAACAGTTTTTAGAAGCGTATAGCTTTTTCCTAATTATTTTACGGCAACCGAAGACAGACTCTTCATAATCTACGTATATATATATATATATATATATATATATATATATATATATATATATATATATATATATATATATATATTCGCAATGAAGTAGAAGCGCGTACAAAACAAAAACAAGGCGGTTCGTCGTCGTCGTACACACACACACACACACACACACACACACACACACACACACACACACACACACACACACACACACACACACACACACACACACACACACACACACACACACACACACACACACACACACACACACACACACACACACACACACACACACACACACACACACACACACACACACACACACACACACACACACACACACACACACACACACACACACACACAGACAGAAAGGGTGTTGCAAAGGCTAAGAACAGCGTTGCAAAGCAAATCCAGGGCTTTGACACCGTTCTCCACGCTGGTTTTTCTTTTTAATGAGTAATAACACTGCTGCACGAAGGCCTTTTACGGCATTCACCATCAGCGCGGAAAAACAGCTGCGAATTCTCTTTATAGCAGCTACGTTGTAATAGGCCGGACGTCAAAATTGGGGTATTGACCCTAACGGACCTTTAATGTGTAATACTGGATACAGAAACACCAAATTCAGCTTTAGAGATTTAAAGCAATCCGTGTAATGTCATACAGTCCATGCTCTTTTTTTGTGCGATACGTTTTTCGCGAACCTCTGCATAAGGTTTTGTAAAATCTAGCCATATCTCCCGATGCCTCGCTACGTGCCTGAAGGTGTCACGATGTCTCGCTAAGTCTGCCAGGTTTAAAGTTAGCGCAAAGAAAATGTTATATATGTAACATTTAAATCAGTATTATACCCCCGTCACACCGGCACTTTCAACGTCATTTGAATCAAAGATCCTTTACTTCAAAGGAGGAAGCTATAGACCGCACGAAGGTCACTTCGCTCGCTGCAGCGGCCATGTTTGCGAAAGCGGTGAGCTGCTAGCTAGAAGAGCCAAAGTAGGGGCTAGTTGGCTGCGCACAGTCGACACTTGCAGCGCGCTGCTCAAACACAAACGAGTACACAGGACGAACACGAACTAACGACTGTGAGAGTTGTTAGTTCGCGCTCGTCCTGTGTATGTATGCGTGTTGTTCTCGTGCGTTGTCCTTTGTGTTTAATTAGCGCACTGCAAGGGTCGTGCTGTGACAATTATTAGTTCGCGGTCGTCGCCTTTCTGTGTATGACATTCCAATTTTTCGCTATAGCATTACTTGCTGCGCACTTGCGGCGAAACTGTTACCTGTTTGTTGCTGTTTCAGACAACTCGATGGAGGTTGTTGAATTTCCATTCTCAATTGCCTTCACACAGGTAGTCGTGAAGAACAAAGCCACAAACGTCGACCTATACGACTGAAGGGGGACATCTGCGATGCGGTTCCACCCGGCTGATTACGCAGTTTTCTGCCTTCTTACGGCATTCAGCTTCGCACTCGGCCTCTACTACTCCGTAAGAAGGACAGACCGGAAGCGCTCTGCTTTCGCTCACTCTGCAGCACAGCACGAGGAAGTCTTCCTCGGCGGCCGCAGCCTCCCAGCGTGGTCCTTGTCCATATCCTTGCTGGCGTCGGTGGCGACGGGTGTTGGCGTGGTCAGCCTGTCGGCCCATCAGTATGCATATGGTCTGCACTTCGCCTGGAACATCGTATCCCTGGCGTTTACCACACCCTTCATCGTCTACGTCTTCCTGCCAGTCCTTTACCGGCTCAGGGTTACGTCGGTATTCCAGGTAAGGAAAGAGAGAGAGATAAAACATTATTTAGTGAAATTTGATGTTTGACAAGGAGGTGACGTTAAGGCGGTGTCTGACGGCCACCTCTCCAGCTCTTTGATTGTCTCATGTATAGCAATAAGCTGTAGATGCACTTGCCGCTCTGGCACAGCGTCACACCGCGCTCTACAGGTCAACACATTTCCACAACCAACAATAGATCACCTCATAACCGTTACACCATTCCCTCCGTAATACCGCCTCTGCCGGGTCTCTTCGGCATATAGCTGGAGGCTGCAGAAAATCCCCGTTAAAACCACCCAATTCTTACCACACCAACGAGCTTTGGAAGAGAGCCTTGGTCAGTTCCAACCTCGGCGATCAGCTAAGCCTGGTCGCGAAGGCCCAGGACTCGGCCCGAACTCAAGGCATCCCGTACTGATGACGCCTCTCCTGAGCTCTCTTCTCAAATAAAGACGTTTATTCTCTCTCTCTCTTATTCACGAAATTTATGTTGCGTCTTAGCAACGGGCGCTTGAGATTCATAAATGCTGCTATCGGAAAACTCATATAATAAATTTAGCGGACTGTTGCAATATCTATCGCATCCTTCTAATTTTCGGTGTCTGACAGCAGTAGAAGTTTCATTTTCATAGCAAACATTTCTCAAAAGTGATCAAGATCGCGAGATTTCAGAAGAAAAATGCATTTACACAGCTTCAGCCTAGCAAAGAAACTGATCATGGATATTCTTTCAGCTGCCCTTAAGTTTATTGCGCGCTAAAGCAGCATGATGTCTGCGATAGACGGCGTCAAGTTTTCGTTAGTCGACAAACTGTTTTTGTTTTGTTTTAACAGCAAAGCTGTTCTTGGTCGAGCCTTTCATGCCCTGGTTTCGTGGTAACGCTTGTGGGCATCATAAACGGGTATGCGCCACAGACGTTGGGAAAATCCCACTACTCACCACTGGTCCACCATAAGTGAAGGGAAGAATTAGCCCAACAAGGGGGTATGTGACACAGAAATCTGTGTGGCCTATCGGGAAACTCTCATCATCATAAACGCGTATGTACCACAGAAATTGGGTAAGTCCCACAACACACAACTTCCACTAAAAAGGAAGAAGGCAACAGTTAGCCCAACAAATGGTGTGAGCATTACCATAGTCACACCACTGTCACGTGACACCTTGTGGTTATAAAAGGTGGTGGCTATACCACCACCTCAATGCTTAACAAAGGGTGTTAAATAAAGAGCAGTGATAAAACATACAGGAGCATCTTAAGCGAAGGCTTCTGTGTAAACATGTGCATAAGATTGGCATGGTCAAGATGCAATAAAACTATACTACTACCTCAAGGCTTAACAAAGAGCGTTTGATAAAGAGCAATGATACAACATATCTGAAACACTTACAAAACACAAAAACGCGTTAGCCTGATGAAGGGGACGCCACCAGCTTCGCTGTTTAATAGGTGTACACGAAGTGGAGCTGGTTGAATTTTTTAGGGGCGTAGCTCCTCTTAGTCTAACCGTGTCACGTCTCCGTTGTCCGGCGTAAACGGATCTCCCGTACAGTACGTGGTATGTATCGCCCTCTCCTCTCCTACGCTTCCCCCTCTTTCTCCTCTCCTACGCCCCCCCCTCCTATCTTGCCTCGCGGCGCAGCGTGGCCGACGCAGGCAGCGTCGCGAGGCAGCGTCGCGGCAGCGTCTTGATTGAAAAAACCGACCGCTCGCGCTGCACAACCGTTCACTGACCACCCCGTATATATTGGCACTGGATTTTGACCTACAAGGTAGTGCGTGTGTGCGATTTCTCCTGTGCGTGATTAAACAATGAAAATTCACAGCGTAGATGTAAAATTAAAGTGAGCTGCAAGTCGTCATAACTCTCATTGAACCTTTAGTATAAACGCGCCCGATCTCACGTCGGTGATGATATACTGGGCAGAATTCACGGAAGATTCACGGTTTACCGATGAACCTCCGCAGCTTCGCCCACTCATCATCATTCACTCCGTGGATATGCTGTGATTTTTTTGTAGTTCCACTGTGTTTTAAAAGAGCATGACTAAAGTTCCGCGAAGTTGCCACCTAGAGATCACTTTGCGCTTCAGTAGCCGGGAATGATGTGTCATATATGCATTTACTGATATGGCAGAGAGATAAGCAATTGTGTTAAATTTCGTGATTTTATGCACCAAAACACGAGATATCGTCATGATATGTGCCGTATCGGGGTGCCGCAGATTAATGTTCACCCTCTAGGGTTCCTTAACGTACACCTAGCCCTAAGTGCACGGGTGCTTGCATTCTGGCCCCCTCGCAAGGTTGACGCTATGACTAGGAATCGAATCCGTGTTCTCGAGCTCAGCCACGCGGCATCTTGCCTACTAAGCTACCGCGGCTGGTGCCGTGTTTTTCATACTTGTTTACTGCATACAATGTTTGTATGCAGTGACTGAGCGTAATGGAAGTTCTTCATTTTTCATTACCAATGTAAATTCTGTTTTTCTGGTAAATACAGTGTATTGTAAACTGCGTTCACATATATCATCATCGTCATCATCATCGTCATCATCATCATCCTGTCTACGCCTACTGCAGGGCAAAGTTCACATATAAACAACAAGTTTAATTAGATCACCTCAGCTACTCAGTTATGACATAATCGTAATGTTGTAATGGAGTACCGGTGGAACTGAACGTGTGTCTGATAAGACTGAGCAAAGTATTAATTATTTCGATGAAGCTGCAGGCAAATGACGGGCTCGGAATGCCATTCCAAGTGATATTGCGCGCGACATATCACATGACACTACGATATGATGACGTTATATGATGCGACAATATCATAATAAATGCAACAAAAGAGGCTATAGTCGGTGAGCACCTAAGGATAAGCACAAGCTCCGCCCGCAAAGCCAGGAGCACTCGACAATCAGCTATGTAAGGGAGCCGCGAAGGCTGGTTTCCTTTCGAATCGCAAGCATTTTTTTTTTTGCTAATATAAATGCCACGTATATCGAAAAGTAGAGGCTCGTGAATCCTGCCTAAAATATGACCTTTGTTTGAAGCAATGATGTCAGATTGTCTGATGAAATTTGCCAGGACGTCTAAGGTTTCGACTTAAAACCAGCTACACGAACATGTGTCTGTGTGGGTACACCAACTGTCTTAAACACGTGAATAGCGCTTGACGTCACGGAAACGAGTAAATCTGATTGAATTGAACGTCGGTGCAAATTCTCTCACTGCGGAATATCAGTGACAATGGGTGGAGCGTGTATTCATTCTGAGGTTGTAAGTATGGATAGAGATTGAGGCACGAACACTAAAAAAATACACGTGCGCGAAACCTGATAGCACTAAATTAGCGGAATGTGTGGTTACATAGGAGTTAGCACGGTGCCCGAGTTTTTCGGTATTGTGAAAGGGTGGTATCAAGTGTAGAAACTCTATATCTAGCCCCAGAATGCTTTTGGCACATTCTGACGACACCTAAAGGGCGTTGTAATTTTTCCTTATTTGACTTCACCTTCTTTAACAAGGTCAAGGTGGACAAGACCATGAAAGGCGTATGTTCCAGTACGAATACCCGAATCTTGCGGACACTTCGCACAGAGACAGCCCGGTCGCTAACGCCCTCCCGCCAGGAGTGGTTCGCAGCCGCAAAAAAATCCTCAGCACGTGCACTGCTGTGAAGATGGAAACTAGCAAAGTTGCGACTCTGGTGGTCTTCTATAGTGAACATTGGTATAGTGAGTAGAACGTCGTCTTCACCCCGGGAAATGTTCCGATGGTGTGCAGTATCGACGGCGTGCATCACGCTTGCGTTTCGTTTCAATGAACCGATCCTCGTCTGTTACTCGCCCGCTGGCGCCGGTCGCACCGACGCTTTTGCTCCCGTCGCCGCTCCATGGCGGGCAAGCTCCTGTTGTTCCGCGGGGGAGTCGCAGCTACTCGACGTGGTAGAATTCGAAGCACCGGCCGCGGCTTCACGTCGTTTTAGCGCCCATTCGCGCTTCTATAGTGTTGGCACTCCTTCAATTGCCGCTCTTCCTCCGAGCGAACGACACGCGTCCACCCCATAGCGAGTCCAAAGGGCAACTGCTGATAACAGCGCTAGCGCGTTCTCTACGTCACGAGACGAAGGGGCAGAAGGGGCACAACGATTGGCGAGAAGTGCCGCCGGCGAGTATCGCGACACTTGTGAAAGTGGCATCGGCGGTGGCGAGGGGGCGAGGAGCATTGACGAGGGGCTAAAATTTTTGTTCTACGCGTCGTTTTGTCCGCCGACGCGATCTGCCAGCACGTACCCATACGCATCTTCGCTGTAACAAACGAAGACGACATTTCGACCCACATTGCTCCTTCCACATTCCTGACCTCGGACATTGGCAGAGTGGCACTCCTGCTGTAAGAGAATTTTTAGCGGTACACGTTTGATCCTCGAGACACCGACATTCTCAACGTTCTGACTGGTTTCGCGTACCATTTGCTTCAGAAAAACGAAAGGACCAATTTGACCTTCGGGGCGTCACGCAATGTCCCCATAGGACTAAAATCAGTGACGTTACGTAGGACTAGAGTGCCTCGATGCGCGCGCCCCCGCTTAGAGTGGTGTCAGCTTTTGAAAGGGCAGGTGCCGCCTCCTCAACCTTGGCGGCAGCGTAGCCGCCATTTGGAATTCCCCGCCCGGTCACTTGTGCATGGCGCGCGTGCTGTTTTTAGGTCGGTGCTCGTTTCGCTTCACTTTTATGCGCTCGCTACCGTCACCGTGGCCGGGTGTTGCGTGCCGCAGTGCACCAATAATTCCAGAAACGCTGGGAGCTGTATTGTTTTAGAAGATACGAGGTTTCTTTGGACAGTAAAAATCAAACGTGGCAAGCGGCATCCGAAGAACACATTATGCACTTGCAGCGCAAGTTTCCGGCCGGTATTTCGAATGCACATGCAAGGATAACTTCTGCGGGTGTTAACCTTGCGTAATAAATGGACACACTGATATCAGCTACATGCTTAAAATGCTTTGGTTCACGTGTGCATGAATCCTGCATTTTTCTTCGCAAACATTCTTTACTGCACTTGGTTGGTCCTGTATATGCCTTTGATTTTTGCTTTCGCTATTTTTGTGATTTGAAATGTGTCATGGAATATATTATGTGCGTTTGTCTGCAGATCAGATCCTTCTTTTTTACTAATAATAATTATTTGTGAGAATTTACGTCCCAAGAACCCCAATACGATTATGAGAGGCGCCGTATATAGTAGAAGGCTCCCGAAATTTTGACCATCTGTTGTTCTTTAACGTACTCCTAAATCTAAGTACGCGGGCCTTTGTCATTTCACCTCCATCGAAATGGGGCCGCTGCGGCCGGGATTCCATCCCGCAACCTTCGGGTCACCAGTCAAGCACCCTAACTAAAACCACGCCTGGTTCTTGTTTTTTATATTCCTTTCCGTGTTTCAAGTACGCCTTCTGTGCTGGTCTGATGCCTATGTATGTATGTGTGCAGTTAAATGTTCTTTATCATTCCCTGTTTCTGTGTTTCAAGGTTACATTTTTGTCCTGTCTTAAATAATTACGCAGTTCCGGTTTTTTTTTATCATTTACAATCACTGTGAATCAACTAGTGGCAGTTGTGTTTTATCGTGTTATTTGCGTTTTATTTGTGTAATTGCTTCTGTCAGCGCAGCATTAATGCGCACAAATAAATGGCCTGTACACTGGATATTAACGCGCGCGCGCGCACGCACGTGCACACACACGCATGCATACAGACACACACACACACACACACACACACACACACACACACACACACACACACACACACACACACACACACACACACACACGCACACACACACGCGCACGCGCACACACACACACACACACACACACACACACACACACACACACACACACACACACACACACACACACACACACACACACGCACACACACACGCGCACGCACACACACACACACACACACACACACACACACACACACACACACACACACACACACGCACACATTCAGTATTTTATTTCTTTGAGCAAGCATAATTTATTTATTAATAATGTAAGCCCTGAAGGCTCATACAGGAATGCGCATACAAACAGTTCTCGCGAAGCGTCTGTACAAAGAAGACGCATGAAAACAAGAAGACCGGGAAGCATTGTGTACAGTGGACACGCTATGTCAGTAAAAAAATACAAGAAACAAAGTCAAGTTGTACAATGAGTACGTCATGGAAAACCAGTTATTGAAATAAAAACTCACAGGCTCACTTATGCGTTCGCTTAAGACGGCTCGAAAGCGAAAGCCATCTTCTTCTCAGTTTTTTACGCACAAGCGTGGTTTTGCATTGCCTCCAAGATCGGAGGCACATTACCTGGTTTTGAACTGCTTCCGTGATCTGCCCACTTTCGACCAAGCTACGATGCCATGTGATAACGGCATCATATGACGCCATGCCAAAATTTGTGAAGCCATGATGATGTCATATGGTGACGTCATCACGTGACGATGACTTTTTCCATCCCTCGTCCCCAATGTCGTGGTACGCTGACGCCGTAGACGCGGGACGCCGACGGTCAAATTTCGCGTTTGATGAGGCATTTAAGGCTTTCGCCTTAAAGAATACGTCCGCCACGGTGGTATAGTGGTGATGGAGCTCGGCTAATAACCCGAAAGTCACGGGTTCGATCCCGGCCGCGGCGGTCGCATTTAGGTGGAGGCGAAATGCTAAAGGCCCGTGTACTGTGCGATGTCAGTGCAGGTTAAAGAACACCAGATGGTCAAAATTCATGGAGCCCTCCACTATGACGTGCCTCATAATCATATCATGGTTCTGGCAAGTAAAACCCCAGATAATATTATTAATAAAAGAGAGAAATAAACGACGCCGTGCATCTGCCGCACAAAGTGTAAAACAGTATTGGAAACACTCAATAATTTGGGCATGCGAGAAAACCTGCAGATACAGAAAAAGAAACTGCAGATACAAAAAGAAGGAAAAACGCACTGATACTGCGCGCATGCAGTTTTACGGCATACTACTCAACAACGTATTCATCGTTTTAATAAGGACTCAAGGTGCAACTCGAGTGCCAATACAGTAGCGGGTACAGATTGTGAGCAAGAAATGGCAGCAATAATAATGATAAAGAAGCTTTCGTTTCATTTTAGCAGGATATTTGCACCATACTGCCCCTCGGCCCTTTATTCTGGGTTCAATATGTATGATGCCATTTATAATAAACGAGCAAATTGTTTGCAAACTTAGCAAAATGAGCCACCTCAATCGCGCTTACGTAGCTTGGCAACACTAAATTGTGTGTGTTCAGATACATATACTGCTGCTGCTCACATGTATACAAATACTTTAACCGATTATTTGTGTATTTGGAATGCAGAGCTTGCGAGAAAAGTAAGTAAGGCTTTCGACTTTGTCGTTTCCGGCGTTAGGAAGAGGATTCGTTTTCAACATAACATAGTCTACGTCTACCTCTAGCGCATAACACATGCACAGGACGTCAGCTTGCATGAATTACATGCTTCCTTAATAAACACTTAGGCAACAATAGCAATAAAAGCTGCCCAAGCTTCAAAAAAGAAAAGAAAAGGAGCAAGCTCACTAGCGTGCACTTATTTCCGGACGTATCCGCGCACCGCAAGCGCTTTGTGTAGCGCGTTTCGCATACTGCCGAGCGGCGGCGGGATTCGCAATGGCGGCCGTCGTAGCAGGAGACGCGCCTGTCCTCACCCTCAGCGGAGCGCGCGGGCATCAAGGCACCCTACGTAGGACCATTACTATACGCCATCTACAGGCGGCTTTCGTGCCAACGCTATCTGCGAAAGAACCGTCTACCTGCGCTCTTGCCGCCGTGGAATATAGTCGGCCGCATCTGCCCCGTGTATTGCCTTCCTAACCAGACGCTCTGTAGAAGCCCTCGTAGTGCTGGAGGCCGTGATCTATTATTTTTGCACGTTCAATCTTACTTATATGCGGAAAATTCAAGATTCAATGCGCAATTGCACCTCATTCTTGTATCGCACGCTTGTTTTTTGCGTATGTGCTCTTGCTGCTACATTTTTCCCTCTTCAGTCAGTGTTTAGGCCCATAAACACTCACAGGGTCCATTCCGTACTCGCGTAAGGCGACTTGAAGGAGAAATCCATCTTCTTATCTTAACACGAAAGTGTTTTATGCCGGGGTCCACCAAGACTTTATGACGTATTTCCGTCACGGAAACACGCCAGCAAAACACACACGATCAGATGGCAAAGAAAAACAACCAGAAGAAAAAAATTTCAGTGAATGGGTGTCGAACCCACGATCACCTCGGCCCGCGGTAGTAGCTGACGGGTGCTCTACCACTGCGCTGCAGTCACACTTGCAGGATGCTCCGCGAACGCGTCTTTTAACCTCGCACTTTCCTCTCACAGTTGTCTTGATTTGCAGGGTAGTGTCACCATCTGGTAGCGCTAGAGTGAAGTAATGCGTGGCCTCCGCAATTAGCTCCAGCAACGCGCCGTTGCTATGGAGGTCCCATCCAGCGCGTTTCCAAAAGAAGTGTAACTTTGTCAACGCATTAACGCACTGCGAGATGGCGGCTTTAGCTGCTTCAGCCGAAGCCTCGTTCATAGCATCCATCCATATTAAAAAATAGCTCTGGGACGCTCGCCTGGGCCCGTATTCTCAAACGATCGCAAAAGGCGATAGTATCGCGTTTGGTGACGTAGAATTTGATGCGTTCAATAGGTAAAAAAAAAAGACTTGCCTGTGACGTCATTGTTGCAACTGGCCGTTGGTAGTACGAATGTCTCACAACACGGGAGTGAGCGCACTGTACGAGCGCAGAGCAACCCGAGTACGGCGTTTTCGAGCGTGTGCTGCTGCTTCTACGCAGTGGCCAGGCTTGGCCGGCTTGACTGTGGCTACTTGAAGTGTAAGACGTGTTGAAAGTGCTTTCAACGTTTTTTTTTGTTCGATTATTTAATGCACAGTATAATATTTAAAGAATGCAACTTTGCGTGAAAGGTATTTTCGTTGAGAGTTTAACACGGCGTACTCGGAGAGTTCAGCTGTAGCGTGCCGCCGCAGCGACATCGTCTGAAGATCTCAACATGTTGCCGGCTCGCGATAAGCCACGCGAGCAACGCACGGTTCATGCTCCTGGGACGTTCAAACCACGAAAAAACACGCGCTGGCAAAGAACGAGTGCTGATAACACCCCAAGGTAATGCTCGATGAAAGCTTCAGCCTAAAAAATGCTGCGTATATCCACCGAGGATTGAATACTAGAAGCTACCGCCTACGTCACTGAAATGCTAGACTTCACCACGAACCGACGGTTGACGGTGCCTTCGCTTATTGCAAATATGTCGAGAGCACCGTCGAGCACCATGACGCAAAATTGACGTCGGCGGAATTACCAGATGGCGCCCTAATTTTTCCGGTTTGCTCAATAGCCAATCAGCGCGCACCAAAGGCGATACTTTTGCGATTGTCGCCTTTTGGGAATACGGGCCCTGGCTGCAACACCGCGTTCCCCGCTCGAACCGCGATAAATCACGGCCAGACTAGAGGGGAGATGCGACGCGTGTCGCGCTGGCGTCGCGTTTCTAGCCCCGCCGTGGTGTGATCTTTCTGTTAACTCTAACCAGATGAGGCGTTGCTCTAACATTCCGCTGAATGGCGACCTTAGTCAAGCTCAGCGTCCAATTGCCGACGCTCTTTCGGCTGTCACACCGCTTTCTCTGACTACGCTGTCCCCGTGCAAATAAAACGGCCTGAGCAACACTGGCAATGGCGCGTTGCCGGAGCCAATCTCGGAGGCCACAAGTAACGCAATATGACATTAACGAGGGCTGACTCCGAGCGTTTGGGTAGTCTCAGCGCGGTGGCTTTCGCTGCAATATTGTAAGAAACTATGGTCGGTGAAATACGGCGCCCACGGTGATTCGATTCGGTGACGATGCAGTTATGCAATTCACCTTTCGCGTAAGCGTGTGACGCCTCGCCAGCGTAGGGCCGCTACCAAATGGACTAACTGTGTTTCTCGGCCACCTACTTCTTCGATTGCACTGGCACCGACTAATAAAACGGCTGCAATAAGCGCCGAAGAAAGGCAACGATGTCGACGGGCGTATTTTGTGCAAGTGGGTCTTTGGTGTAGCGAGCAACACGCCAGCGGGAAGCGGAACGCCTTCGCGCGTTCACGGCTTGAGCTACGAGCTCTTCCACTCGCGTTCCTGAAGCGCTATGTGGTGGTGTATGTGTGCGCCAAGGCGTAGGTAACCCTATTTTCTTGTCAAGCCTAGACCGCCGGCTCAAGCGAACTGGTTCCGGTCGACGTCTGCGGCGGTATAGACGATGAAAGGGTGTGGTGCGTCTCACCCCTATCACCCATACTCTCTGACGGGTGCAAATAAAGCGCTTTTCTTTCTCTCTCCTCCAATGACGACGCTTTGAAAGACTGCATGTCAAGTACCAGTGTTTATTATGTGCATGTTGAAGCCATTATTGCGAGGAATTCACTATATGCTGTACCCAGGTGTATGTCTACTACTACAGCTACCACAAAGGTTTAATCATGTTCATGGACGTTAGTCGTCGCCATAGAGATGTGCTACCAGGTGTCAACGTGGGTGCGTCCACATCAAGCGGTGCTACCTATAGCTGCCAAACACCAATAGACCTTGAGCAAGCTCTCGCATATAAATGTAGAATAAACATTCAACTACTTCGGCGAAGACAGGTTTCACTTTTGTATTAAAGGCCTAGTGCGCTGCTGTCTTTGACTGAGCAAGTAGCGCCGCCCGCGGCGCAGCGCGCTACTAATCAGTCGTCGCTGAGAACGGGGGCGTCCGGACGGAACCATAGCAGCTCGAAAGGACGAAGCTAATTCGCGGTCGAACAGGAGCGTAACTATGTGTTGTTGTGTGTATGGCTGTCACAACAGCTTAGAAACGCTGTCGGTAAGCTGCTCCCAACCCCCCCCCCCCCCCCACCCAAAAAAAAAAACAAAAACAAAAGCAACAACAAAAGAAACAACCCAGCCAGCTCCCCTTCGCGAAAACTGTCGAAACAGCGAAGCTTACGCCCGTCCTCCGTCAGCCTATATCGCACTTCTATGTTTGTTGCAAGCGGCCACTCTAGCGTCGCCAGCGCGAAGTCGGCGACAGGAATGAGAGCAGGTTAGGTCGCTCTGTACGCAAGCAGAGGCAGTGATGTGATCGGAGACGTGTGTGAAACAACACAAACTTTATTCGAGTGACACTGCAGCACAAGGAATGTAGTACAACACTTAATACAAACTAACAAAAACATATAAAATCAATAAATGAGCTTACGAGAGAAGTATTACAAATTACACAAAAGTAACAAACAATAAAACTACTGACGAAAAAAATTACACCATCTCCCGCTAAAGGGGACCATGAGGCGATGCGAATTTGGAGCACTTGCACGATCGCGTTCCGTTGGCGTTCGCTGGGCATGCTACCGACCTCGCGTCGTGGAACGCGAAGAGGAACACTACGCGCGTCGTGTCTTCCCTCTAGCCTGGCCGTTAATTCTCACAGGGCGTGTGGGGAACGTCGACAGGCGCGCGAGAGAGAGGCAGCGTACGACAGGAGAGAGGGGGAGGATACGCGCATGCGCTGGCCCTCATCGCGGCGCTGCGTAGGAGAGAATTTCGGCATGTCGAGCCCGCATTTCAGAGGAGCCAACCGAGCAAGCGCTGGACTGAACGCGCGCAGCGCTCTACTATTTGAAGGAGAGGAGACTAGAAGAGGAGAGTAGCGCATGCGCCGTGTGAGCAGAAGCGAGAACGCAGAAGTGCAAGCAGGTGCTGGTAGAGAAGTAGAGAGAGTAACGCGCAGTTGTTGGAGAGAGGAAAGGAGGAGAGTCGCGCATGCGTAGTGTGAGTGCGGACAACGCTGCGTGCGGATTACCACGCCACCTTACATACCCCCGAGCAAGAGATACTTCGCATCTAAAAGTTCGAAGGTATAAGCAGGGGAAGGCATACGTGTGAAGACAGGCAGCGTTGAGTTCACGACGATCGGATGCGAGAAGACAGAGAGAGTTCTGGCCCGACTGCGATGCTGTCGGTGTTGCAATTCTGGTGTTTCCGGGAGGCTAGTGCTTGAAGGCGATCTGTGGCAGGTTGAGCAAACTCGAGATTGAAGTCCTGATGCCTACGTTGCAGACGTTAATTTCGCGTCACAACTAGACGAACGACTAAGTTAGGTGGCCAGCCGATACAGAGCCACACTAAAAACTTCTAGAAGAGATGCTTCTTGACCTGTTTCTACAGCTTGTTCGGGGTACATCGCGGCCTTCCACGACCCTGCTGACGACGCCGTAGGCACAAAGGATCAAACATCGGCGATGAACGTTCGAAGAACAGCACCCCATTCAGCACTTCCCGGCTCTAAAGACCAGTCTCTTCATGAGCAAGCGGTTCTGCCCGTCAGCGGAGGAGTGCGGCGTCCTGTAATTAGCCGTGAAGCCTTATTTTTCCGTGAAGCCAGCCTTCACGGAAATTTGCCGTGAAGCCTCACGCTCTTACTTTTCTAAATGCTTTCCTTGCTATCACTGCACATATTTGCTCGTCGTGCTCATAAACCTGCCATCTTTTAGCCCCGATGGAGGTCTTCGGCAGCTTGTGAAGCACTGAAACCGCCTCACGGCCGGACTGGAGAGCCGCGCGGGCGTTCCTTCTAACGCCCGCGCGCTTGTCTATTCCGGCCGTGACCGCATATGCAGTGCTCACTTCTTGGGCAATGATGAAAGAACCTCGATTGTCCTGCGCTCTGCCTGTATGTTCCAACATTTTTTACTGCGTGCTATGGGAAAGGCGACAGCGTGAGCCTGCGACGAAGCGTTTACATCTTCGTATCTAGATGGGGACGCGGCAATGGCCAGAACCAGGAGCATGATAGTTCTGTGCAGAATGTGTGCTCGCACGTGTTGACAAACATAGCAAACGCGGCGGCGTGCTTACACCATCCTCGGCGCCCAGCCTTGCATGTGCATCTTGCTCCCACAAAGTGCGATTGGTTCTATGACAACTGGGAAAATGTGCAGAAATCATCGAATAGCCCGATGGAACGCGCGAACGTAAAAAGTCACAGTTTCGCCGCAAGGGCGAAGCAATGAATGCTATAGCAAAAAATCCACAGCATATCCACAGGGTGAATGATGATGAGTGGGGCGAAGGTCCGGAGAGAATAATCGGTAAACCGTGAATACTCCGAGTAATTCGCCCAGTATATGATCAAGTAAACACGCGAGAAACACCGTGTATATATTAAATATCAAACTTTTATTGTACTGTTGGTTTACGTGGTCCCTTCATTACAACGGTCCCCCTAGCGTACGTCGCCGCACTAAATCTAACGATTGCCTTCCACCAATGACACGCGACATATGTGAATCTTCCGTGAATTCTGCCCAGTACATCATCAACGACGTGAGATCGGGCGCGTTTATACCAAAGGGTCGATGAGAGTCATGGCGACTTGCAGCTCACTTTAATTTTACATGTACGCTGTGAATTTTTATTGTTTAATCACGCACAGGGGAAATCTCACACAGACACTACCTTGGAGGTCAAAATTCAGTGCCTCTAAATACGGGGTGGTCAGTGAACGGTTGTGCAGCGCGAGCAGTCGGTTTTTTCAACCAAGAAACTCGCTAGCAGACGCTGCCTGCGTCGGCCTCGCGAGTTGAGAGAGGGGGGGGGGGGGACTAGAACGCGCATCTGCAACGCAGCGAGCGCCTCCGCGCCATTTAGGGATCTTTCTGAGAACTGGAAATGGCTACACCTCTAGTTCCAAACACTCCAAACTCTAGAGGTGGCTACCTACTACTACTACTACATACTACAGAGGAGGGACAGACCCACACCCAAAGGATCTTCGCCCCTAAAAAAGCGGCCCGTGATGGACGCGCTGCAACGCTGCAGAAATATTTGCCCCCCCCCCCCCCGGCTGCAACTACCGCTCGAACGGACAGCGGAAGGGCAAGGTTCTCTCTGCGCAAATATTAGAAGAAGCGAGCGAGCTGGCCGACGACTGTTAAATGCGCCCGTTGCGTTCCTCGCCGTCGCTGAGTCCTGCCAGCGGTGAAGGGTGTGTACGTAACGCTCGCCGTTAGCTACTTGAAGGATCTGTGTTAGGAGGCGTAGTGGTTAGCGCCACGCGCTCGGGAGCGAGAGGGCGCTGGTTCGATTCCGCACTTCGGAAGCATTTTTTTGAATTACTTTCACTGGGACTTTATATATATATATATATATATATATATATATATATATATGTATATATATATATATATATATATATATATATATATATATACATACTTATACATACATGATGCTTGACGGTGGCGATGGTGACGGCAAAAACCAGCCGAGACTGTCCATATAATTGCTATCGCATTAAAAGCGAGAACGCAACGAAAGAACTTTTCTCTTGCTTAGCCCGAACACCAACAGACGAGACCCCTGCTGAATAGCGAGAACGGGTGCAAAAGTCAACGGAAGCTCTTGGCGTAATAGATGAAAAAAAAAAGCACGAGCCTAGCGAGCCGAGCGTTGGCGATGCTACTGGGTAGAGGCGCTGTCTTTCTTTTTCACAATGCTTTCAATTTATTGTAAAGAATACAAGACCTTGGTAGAAGAAGAATAACTTTTATTGGGGAAAAGGGAAGGGGTCTAGGAGCTAGATGGGTGGGGCCCCATGTCCAAGGCTCCACTGGCTTGTGCCGCCAGCCGGACATGGTCCAGGAGCGCTAGTTGCACCTCCGGGTCCGAGATAGCGAGGAGTGCCTCCCATTGCTCCAAAGAGTTTTCTATGTGGTACTTATGCTGTAGGCAGTTGAGTTTATTTGGCCTTTTACTGCAACCCCATGAGATATGGTAGAGGGTTGGTGGCGAGTCGCGACACCACGGACAATCGCGCCCATACAACGTCGGAAAAATTTTGTGCAATCGCAACAAATTTGGATAGACCCCCGTTTGAACTCTACGGAGGTCCACTGCGTCTTCCCCTTTAAGAGATTTGTGGGGGACGCCATATTTCTGCCGTGCGCATCGCTGATGAGCAAGAAGCTCTCGCGGAGCCATCCGAGCAGGGTCACTGTCTTCCTCCTCGCGAAGGCCATCGTGTGTAGTGTGGAGTGGTGGTAATTGGGAGGGAGGCTGGTGCTCCGCTCGGTTCGTGAGCGCTCGAGCTAGAGCGTCCGCCCTCTCGTTACCCTCTAGGCCTGCATGTCCCGGGCACCAGACCAACCTATAAGTGTTTTTCAATTCGTTTCCCAAGAGGTTGCAAATCTTTAATGGGAGACGGCCTTTCGTAAACAGACCTTGGTAAAACTTTCACAATCTGAAGGCGGACATCATAGTCGACGCTCTTCATCTGAGGAACACACTTGCAACAGGCATTGGAGGGCCCCTTTGCAAATAATTTTCTCCCTAACGCCGTAGCCATGATTGTCGGCGTACAGATCACTGCCGTGAAGAAGACTGCTTTCATTTTAAAATATCTCTCTACGTATTCAGTTCCGAGGAATTCAACCAATAACGCGCGCTGCTCGTCCGCAATGTTATTGACCGTCCTGAGCGTTCACAACATGTCACGACGGGATCACGCGCGTGGCCGGTACTCGTAGCGCTGACTGTCCTAGCGCCGCAGCGCCACCATACCAGCTGTCGAGGCCTATAATAATTCCTTTGACGGAGGGACCAACCATGTTTTTTTCTTCTCAGTCGATGTATTCATTCTCCCCCGCCCTCCCCTCCCCCCGAAAGCTTTCTGCCCCTAACGTGGTTCTGCGCTGCCTTTAGGATGAGAGGGATTGCAAGCTTTCTGCACCTTAGCTGGTTTTGCACTGCCTCCGTGATCGGCACACATTTGCCCAAGCGACGGTGTCATGTGATGACGTCATGATGACATCAGGAATTTTGGTGACCTGGACTTCGCGATGACGTCATACGCTGACGTCATCATGGGATGATGCTTTTAAATGCGAAGCATTTCTTAGCGAACTTCTGCGGCTTTAAGGGTTTCTATCTATCTATCTATCTATCTATCTATCTATCTATCTATCTATCTATCTATCTATCTATCTATCTATCTATCTATCTATCTATCTATCTATCTATCTATCTATCTATCTATCTATCTATCTATCTATCCGCCTACGACTTTGTGCTCTCTTGGCCGTTTCGTTAACGGGATGTATACCAAAATTCGTATGACATAACATGACTGTATGACGAACATAAATGACAGGTCATAACATCAAAACCATGACATGCATGTCATGAGTAGCATGATTTACAAGCAACATTTTTGTGCTCTTGCGGCCGTTTCGTTAACTTGATATATACCAAAATTAGAATGGCGTGACAAGAGTGTATAAAAAACATAAGTGATAGGTCCTATTGTGCAAATCACGGCACGCATGTCATGTACAGCATGAGTTACGTGACATGGTCTCGGGCCGCTCGCGGCCGTTCTATGGATATCCACCTATATTGGTAGGACGAGGTATTTCTGTGTGGCGAACATGAATGTCACGCAAGTCGTGACATGCATGTCATGTACGCCATGACACACATGTCCCGCTCATGGTGCCCTTGCGGCCGTTTAGCTATCAGGACATGTACCAAAGCTGGTATTGCTTGACGTGATTGTACGGAGAACATAAATCACAGGTGGTGACATAAAAATCATGACATGCATGTCGTGTAGGACATGATTTACGTGCCTTGTTCATGGTGCGCTCGCGGTGTTTCGCCCGCTTGAGGTACACCAAAACTGGTATTTCGTGACGTGACTGTGTGACGAACGTAAATGACAGGTGCTAACACGCAAATCATAACACGTATGTCGCGTAGGGCATGATTTGCATGCCATGCTGATGGTGCGCTCACGGCTGTTTCGCTAGCTTGATAGACACCAAAATTGGTATTGTATGACGTGACTGTACGGCGAGCATAAATAATAGGTGGTTAAGATGACAACAATGACATGCATTTCATCTACAGCGTGATTTACAAGCCACGCTCATGGTGCGCTCGCGGCCGTTTTGCTGGCTTGAGCTGCACCAAAATTGGTTTTGCTTAACGTGAATGTGCGGCGAACGATGAGAGGTCGTAACATAAACATTGTGACATGCATGTCTTGTAGCGCGTGATTTACATGGCGCTGTCTTGATGTGCTTCCGGCTGTTTTGTTGACTGGATATACACCAAAATTTACATGGCATGACATGAGCGCCTGACGAACATAAATTACAGGTCATGAATTGTATATACCAGAATATACGTTTCATTATATAAAAGATTGTACATGCATGCATGCATGACAAACATGTATGTAGTGAACTAGATGTCATGACATGAATGACTTCATTTTCGTCAAAGAGAAACAAGGCGTTGTATGGAGCTCTTTGCTGGCTGCTTCGCATTACATTGATTCCCACAGCGCGTGGGATCTGCCGTATTTTTTGCATAAGTTGTGTTGGCGCCGACGCTGCGGACGTGGTCAGTTTTCGCGTTTGATGAGGCACCTAAGGCTTCCCTCTTATTAAACAGTCTGAGTATGCACTTGTCCCCGTCTTTTCCTTGCGAATGCTTGCATTTATAATGGATTTGGTGCTGCGCGTTGTTATAACCGTAAGAACAATGCCAAATACTTTATTGTGTGCCATGTTTTTCTTCCTTGTTATCCTCGCATACTTCTCGCCATTCAGTACCTGAGGATGCGTTTCGGAAATGCAGTGGGAATCTCGGCCTGTGTCATCTACTTCTTTTTCAGTGTAAGTATCGCCCGGCAATAATGTACAATTGTAGGCATGCATGAATATATATATATATATATATATATATATATATATATATATATATATATATATATATATATATATATATATATATATATATATATATATATATATATATATATACGTCGACGTCATAAATGATGTTTTCTTGATGTGCCACCTCTCATACTTAGTGAGTATGCCACTCGGCACTCGGCATAACTTTACTAAGGTGTTCCAGCAATGACACTGGCCAAAATGCGTTGGCGGGCTGGTTTCTTGACGATCATAATGCACTTGAACAGTGAGATTGAACGCGGACAGCGGAGAACAAGCGCGCACACACGCAACGAAACTAGCTCTGCTTATTACTCAAAGTACAAGAAAGCGTACTTGTCGTAACGTTTGATTGCACCACCGTTTCTTATACGTTAGAGGCTTCAAGGCGTCAATACACAGTCTTCGAGGGCTGATAATTCACTCGCCTCCTGTCACGGCAGTCTATTATGCTCGTGCTTGTGGCAGAAACCCGCTTTACGCATCATTTACATCTGCGATGTTGAGCTCTCTGTCGCTGTTGTGTTTCATAGCAAACAGAAAGCGTTCATTGCCCGAAGCACGGCACGTACGCGAAATCTAGAAAAACAAGTTAAAAAAACACGGCAAAGACAATTCCCGTCGGGCAATTCAAGTGTGCCGACATCAGAAAACCTGGCCGCCACTGTAGAAAGCCGCGCGTTAGCATGTCTTTTTTTTTATTGCGTCATAGACTTGCCCTTAAGGCATAAAATTTTGTGTGTACATGTGTATCAGATGTGCGCTTGTGTTTTGCCAATGGGGTGTGCCGAGTCGAAGCTGAGGTACTTTCCCGTGTGCGTTGGCTTTCTATACACTATTGCTTTTAAGCAGCTGGAGGTTCTCTCCACAAAAAAGTCGAGAAAGAGAATTCATCCATTGCTTTCCTCTTCAACCGTGAACTGTATAATTGCCTTGAAAGAGTTCAGGTGCTCGAGATGCTGCTGCGTGTTGGCGACGGTTGATACGGAAGCAATCGTCCATGTATCTCAGAAAGAGCTTTGGTTGCGTCGCGAATGGGGACAGAGAGGCACGTTCCAGGTCCTCCCTTTCAATGTTGGCGCAAACGACGGACAAGGATGCGCCCATTGCTGTGACGAACATCTATTTTAAGTACTACTTGTTGAACACGAAGTACGTGTTGTCAAGGCAAAATTTTTGAAGGCGGCAGACGTCATCGTCTTCAAAAGGTGTCCGCTGGGGTAAAGAGTCAGCAATGATTGCTTGTCAAGTGATATATATACACAGCCAGCGCTGTGTATATGTGCTTCTTTTGGTTTTCTTTGTCCCGTTTCGGCACACTGTTTTTCACGCCCAGAACGGAAAAGTATTTATCTGCCCGTCTCCTTTTGTCATCATTTTACATTCAGTCGACTAACCACACGATAAACAGGACGAAGGGCAATCGGCCAGAGACCTGCACGCTGCGCCACCTGAACCATAAATAGCGGCATGCCCTTGCTGACTTCTTCATTGTGATCAAGGGACCCGCACGTGGCCCGAAACGTCAATGCTTTGTTTTTTTAAGGGCTAAGCACCTTAGAGTCTCGGCGTGTCGGCATGCATCGTGCATCGTCGTCTTCTGTCGCGACAGTCCATTTGCTTGAACGCGAGAGGGCGCCACCGCCTCAGCGCTCGCCGTATGGCGAGAGAGAGAGCGAACGGTGCGCGTTGACTATGGAAACGCTGTTTCTGCGATGAGCGCTGAACTACGGGCTCGCAAGGAACGAGAACGCGCCCTCGCTCGCGAGAGACAACGCCGACGCAGGCAGCGTCTGCTAGCGAGTTTCTTGATCGAAAAAACTGACTTCTCGCGCTGCACAACTGTTCACCGGCCACCGCATATATATAGGCACTGGATCTTGACCTGCAATGTAGTGCCGGTGTGAGATTTCTCTTGTGCGTAGTTGAACAATAAAGATTTGCAGTGTGAACGTTCACTAAAAGTGGACTGCGGGCCTATGTGTCCAATCTCTCTTCTGTTTCTCATTGCCCGTTAGCAGTGATTTTGCTGTGGTAAACACCGGCGCACAGTGCATGCTTTGTCCCTCCACAGGTTACACGTCAGTGAAGCTAAACACCACAAATTTCTTTCTTTCTTTCTTTCTTTCTTTCTTTCTTTCTTTCTTTCTTTCTTTCTTTCTTTCTTTCTTTCTTTCTTTCTTTCTTTCTTTCTTTCTTTCTTTCTCATTGTGAATATCCCCTTCCCACTGTAAGCGTTCAGTTTTTTATTTTTACTTTGGCGAGTGTATGTCTTTTGCAACAGTCTTTCTTTCCTGTCATAAATGGGCTGAACTCCAGATAAATCTTCTCATGTCTTTAGGACTAGCTGAGTATTTGTCTCTACCTCATATGCTTAGTTTACTGGCAAAGAATGTGGTGTCTGCAACGTGCGCAAAACACAGCAGTCAGAGTAGAAGAAAGTATACGCAAGAATGGACCGTAATCGATGGAGCGTGCTGATCTAGGGTCTCTGCACTCGAAGTGGTAGCCGGATGTTCAAACCAGCATACGCACCCTTTTGGCAGTATCTGCTGCCGATGCGTGGAGTTATCCGATGGTCCTGTCATGTACAGTAATGTCGAGATTGAATGGGACAGCACAAATGTCAGACCAGGATAAGTTGGTTCTTGTAATGATTGCGTGAGCATGTACGATTCACTTAGGCTTCTAATTTACATTTTTGATGCAGTGGCTAGTAATGGGCTCTAACGTAATGACACACAGATGCATCTCAGTGAGGCGAATAATGATGCCAAAAGCGAGTTGACTTTATTGTGCTCTTCGGGTCATATTGTCCCTAATTATTTACAATGCTGTCTTGGTCTGTGGTCCCAGAGCACTGTCAATTAAACGGTGTTTCCGCGTGCCGCAATAGAATGCTTACGCATACAGGTCGATTAGGAGCAGCAAGGGATGCCCACTATAAGCATGTCCAACGCACTACGCACAATGCGGGAATTACATGTCGAATTATTTTAGAAAAGCAGTTTAAATTCGCTTTGTCAGTGCAGGTACGTGTTTTAACCTGCAAGAATTAGTACAGTTTATGAAGACGCTTCTAAAGTTGTAATGGTCTAGCTAAAGAGCACTCTTTTTCATAAATCGTGATCTGATGAGTAGCAACTGACTCTCGTTGAACAACACTCACTCTTTGTCTACTAAAAATGCAGTCACCTGTAACTGGTGTATGTTTGTCGAGTCGCCACGTGATCACATTAATCTGAATGCCATCTGCGCACTATTACGGCTTTTAGGGTGAAAGTCTTTAATCTCTACATTTCAAGGCCGTGTTAGGTCCTAAATACAGGGTCCCAGTCTAAAAAAAATCACGCCATATCCACGAAGCTAATGATGATTGAGGGGCTGGCTCGCAGATAATCGGGTAAACCGTGAATGCTCCGTACAATTCTTCTACTGTCATGTAAAGGCGTGACACGTTGTTATAGTAGCGATTGTGGTTAGGTTTTTGTCGAACCACAAGCGGTTGCAGGCCTTGCAGCTGCGGCTGAACGTGTGGTCGAGAAAATCGCGCTTGAAGCGCGCATCGGCGCCATCAACTTCAGGTAGCGACCGCTTTCGGCGCTTGGCCGCTGCATCCCGCGCCCGTACCTCTTCTAGGTTCTCTTTCCGCCGTTTACGCGCTGCTCCGGCTTCGCGGGCTTGTAACTCGGGGTCCGCACGACGCTGTCGTCTCTCTGCGGCCTCGCGAGCTATTACCGCAGGATTTTGGCGGCGAGCCGGCGCTGCTGCTGCCTTGCGAGCCCTCCGCTCTGCCGCCTTGTCTTCTTCGTTCATGTTATTAGTATTGAAGCGCACTGACTGGCGATTGTCGAAAGAAATAGGAAGCGCGCAGTTTTGGCCCTCCAGCTGTCTCCTATCAAACTAGAGCACGCGCCGGAGTGGAGCGAGCGCCGCATGCAACAGTTGGCAATGCTATATGTGGTTTTGCCTGCGTTATTATCATCATCAAGGCGCTCGAAGATTAAGAGAAAGAAGACTTCTATTTCGCGTGAGCGTGCGCATCCTACAGTTGGCTATGCTATATGTGGTTTAGCCTGCTTTAATATCATCATCAAGGCGCTCGAAGAACAAGAGGAAGACTTCTCTTTCGCGCGAGCTGCGCCTGTAGCGGTCGCCTCTGGAACTAAGGTTACGGCGCTGGACTTCGCCCCAGCTTAAGAACCTGGCGAGCCAGCTCCTAAAAAGAAGCTAGGATTTGGCACGTGGGCCTCGTTGAGACTTTCGCGTGAGCAAAAGAAAAGATAAACACGTGAGCACCATAGCTGCGCGTCTTCTTCGTAAGCTTTGTATGTGCGGCATTTGCCCGAGTAAACCAAGCCAGTTTCACCGCATGGGAGAAGCAATGATGAGATAGCAACAAATTGTAATGTTATACAAAGTGAGGCTAGCAGCTAGCTCCTTTGAATCCGATCTCACGCGAATGTACAATTTATGCGTGGCTTTAACTGATTGAACGTCGTAAAAGCGAATGTGAAGCGGAGCTGAGGGAAGCCTCAGCGATGAAATGCAAACTGATGCAAAGCTAGGCGAACATCTGCATAGTTTAGCACTGAAGGAACCTCCTCTCCGCTTGACCACGTGCATATTTCCAACCTTCAACTCGCCTCCCTCGTCCACTCGCCTCCTCTGTGCTATGCTACACTCTCCGACTCCTCAGCCTCTCGTCCCTTTCTCGCCATTTGCTGCACTATATTGTGCATGGATGTGCTATACTTTCATCCCCTCGCCTCCTCCTCACCCTCACTTCCCTTTCTCACTTTCTTGCTATACTATACTAGACAGCGCTATGCTATGGTATACTATACTATACTATAATATACAAGGATATGCTATACATTTTTCTGCCCGCGTAATGCCAAGCGACGACATGAAATGACAGGAGGCACGAGACGACAGCCCGGGCCCGTAAAGGGCTTCGTATTTAATAATTCGTGACAACTTTGCCGAAACGAAACTCACGAGGAAAATGTAGTGCTTGATGAAAGGGCCGCAAACTTCGATGTCCGACGATTTTCACGGCGAGAAACTGGCTGGATGTTTTTACTCACGCGAGCGTTCCAATTAAGACGAAGTGGACGGGCAGCTCGCGCGCTCACGTGATATTTTATTGCGATAGCAATTATATGGACAGTCTCGACGGTTTTCTGCCGTCGCCGTCGCCGTCATGTCTCTCCCGTACGAAGTTCAAATTGATAAGATCCCTCCGCGCATCGTATGTTCTACCGCGGGTAAAACGCGCGAGTGGGGGCGACAAGCGCGGCCGAAGCAGAGATCAAACGAGCCGGCACATTTCCTTCGATCGGAGGGTGCATGCGATAAGATGACCCCGCTTGGGAGGCCTGCCATCGATGCAGACAGGAAACGCACCACCCGTCTTTAATCACCATGAAAAGACGCGAGGGGGGGGGGTGTCGCGCGAGCAGCAACTTTGAACTTTGAATCTAAGGGCACGGTCGCGATCGCTGGCGCGCACGCTATCTCGACAGCCATCACAGCGGGCGGCTCGTATACCCTTCTACGTGCTCCGCTCTCAACGCGAAGTGACTCTGCGGAGAGCATCTCGCCCTGGAGCGGCCGTATTATCTTACACCAGCGCTTTGTAGTTACGCGAGATCGGATACAAAACAGTTAGCTGCCAGCCGCAAGATGGCAAGTTGGGCCAGTTGGATTACGTTCATAATTGAAAATTTTGTTGAAGCGCACTAAAAAACAGACGGACAGAAGAGACTGACAAGGACAACGCTTGCTCTCACAACTGAAGTTTTATTAATCAGAAAAAGGTATTTAAAGCGGTTACATGGCTCATCGCGCATGTGCAACAGAACAGGGTGCAACAGAAACAACTCGTATCGGGATTACATAATAGTCCCTGTTATTTGTCATCTAGTATTTTGCAAAACCTAAGTGTCGAGATACGCGTATTCTTTATCGTGCAGTACAATCGTATTGTTTGACATTTTGACCGCACAAAAAAGACGAGGACAGAGGGAGGTACGACGACACGGGCGGTAAACTTTCAACTCATTTTATTCAGTGAAAGACGTAGCAATATATAGCGAGTTTTGACATGCGCAGACACAGTTACGTCCGCTCATCAGTCTAGTGGGGCAGCCACCTGTCCAAGAAAGACATTTCCGATTGAAATAATCTGATAGAGGTGTCACTGACACAATCATCATTTTTCTTTCTAATAAAGTAAGCTTCTAATAGCTCTCGAGCTTTTTTATCTTGGCTTCTGCCCAGAATCTTTATCCCTTGAAACCGTGGTTCACACGTGCAGTCTTTACAGTGCGCAGGCAGGTGCGCGGAAAACGTCTCCTTTCTTTAACTTTTGCTCGTGTTCCCTGGCTCGATCATTTAGGCACCGCCCCGTCTGCCCTATGTAGGACTTGCCGCACGTCAGGGGGATTTCGTACACGACTCCTGTAGAGCACTTCGCGTACGCTTTGCATGGTTTTTACCGCAGCCGAGACTTCTTTTAGGTTCACTGGAGGTACGGGGGCAGAGCCGCGCCAGCTTGAATGGCGCCGAAAAAACAAGGGGGACACCATACCTGCCTGCTACCTTCCTTAGGTTGTGGCTGACCTTGTGTATATAAGGCACCACTTCAGGTCTTACGGTAAGAGGAGTCGTCCTCGTCCTTGCCTCCCTCCTCGAACCTTTCACCTTCTGCAGAAGTGTTTCCACCACTGGCGTCACCATCGAGTCAGGGAACCCAGCCGTCTTGAGACGGGAAATCTGATTGTCAAAAACATCCTGCATTTTGTGAACGCACGACTTCCTGAGAGCCGACTCTAAACAGAGCATAGCAACTCCCCTTTTCACAATCTTTGACTGGGCAGAATCATATGGCACCAAACCCTTCTGTGCCCGAGGAAAATACTGCCAGCAGGCATGACCATGGCCAAAAGAAATGCTTAGGTCCAAAAAACGCAGGGTATTCTCAAGTGGAAGCTCATGAGTAAAAGAAAGACCTTTGCCAAGACGTTTAAACATATCCAGAATGACATCACAGGTGGTTAAAGTTCCTTGCTCGTTAAAAACAATTAAAAAATCGTCCATATATCTAAAAACGGTTAAAATGTTTAAAAACGCATTGCCTTTAAAAGCTTCCTCGAGCGCCTTGTCAATGTAACCTAGAAATATATTACACAGTAGCGGCGCAATACACGACCCGATGCAGATGCCACGCTTCTGTAAAAAAAGCTGTTCGTCAAACCTGATAAAAGTGCTATTAAGATAAGTCTCTAAAAGCGTTTAAAAATGTTCCACCGAGATACCAACTGCGTTCTGGAAAGGAATCGAGCCATTTTCGTCAACGCACATCCTAACCGCCCTAAACAGGTCGCTATGTGGGATGGAGTAAAAAAGATCCTCCACATCTACAGAAAAAGCTGGGCCTATGGCCTGGTTGTTCCTAAAAAAGGCAACAACATCATCCGAACTTTTAGTCAAAAAGGGATCGGTAATAACAAGACTCTTCAAACTCTTAAGAATGAAGCGACTAACATGTAGCTGCCAGGTTCCACGCTCGCTAACAATTGTTCTGAACGGAATACTGGGTTTATGTGTCTTCGCCGTGAAGAAAACACTTAAGGCCTTACTCGTAGTGCTACTAATGTCACTGGCTAGTCTATCTAGGTTAAAAGACTTGCACATATTTATAACCTTGCTCTTTACCCTAGCTTCAGAGCTTTTTATAGGTTTAAAATTCTTCCTCAAGGCCTCAGAGGCCTTTGTGCCAAACAACCCTCTCGGAAGGACTACCAACCCTCCTTCCTTATCTGCTTCCAAAATAACAAGGTCATTATCCTTGCAAAAGTTCAAAGTCCTATGTATAACGGATACAGTACGATTAGAAGACGGGCAGGAAACACTCTTGGTAAGACAGTCAAAACCTTCTAGCAGGCACCTGTCATGGTCTTCCTGCGGGGCCTTCTTCGCCACACGTCTATTTAAAGCAGCCAGTTCATGGGCAGGAAACCAGCGCCTCGACGCTGAACTTCGGACCTTTCCCAAGCAAGGTGGACATGTCTTCTGGGATGTCTACGCTGCCCAACACGAGAGGCTTCCTTGCTTGCTCCTGTCCGGCCCTCGAACCTTTCGACGCTCTCAGAAAATGACCAACCAAGTTTTTCCAGTAGTACTCAGTCAACTGATGTGTGACACGTCTAGCAGACTTTAGGTTCTTTTCCGCGGACCACTCCCTGTCTCTTGCGAAGCATAAGATGCGAAGCCAATCGTTGAATAGTCTAACTTGCCGCCACAACTCAGCGCGTAGAATTTTGCACATGCGCTTTATGTGGCCCCAGGACGGAACAACACATCCGAACAGTGAACTCACTTCAAGAGGGATCAGGCCTCGCTTAATGCAGAAGCCGATGAGTCTTGCCCGGCAGGTAGTTGCCACGATGTAACTGATGAGCGAATCTTCATTGCAGGACACGGAATGCGGAGGAACACAGAAAGAAGGGCCTACTGTCCGAGATATATGCTTTAGGAGAACTTGCGTTTGGCCTAGTTGGTGCTTACTGTTTGACATTTTGACCGCACAAAAAAGACGAGGACAGAGGGAGGTACGACGACACGGGCGGTAAACTTTCAACTCATTTTATTCAGTGAAGACGTAGCAATATATAGCGAGTTTTGACATGCGCAGACACAGTTACGTCCGCTCATCAGTCTAGTGGGGCAGCCACCTGTCCAAGAAAGACATTTCCGATTGAAATAATCTGATAGAGGTGTCACTGACACAATCATCATTTTTCTTTCTAATAAAGTAAGCTTCTAATAGCTCTCGAGCTTTTTGATCTTGCTTCTGCCCAGAATCTTTATCCCTTGAAACCGTGGTTCACACGTGCAGTCTTTACAGTGCGCAGGCAGGTGCGCGAAAAACGTCTCCTTTCTTAACTTTTGCTCGTGTTCCCTGGCCGATCATTTAGGCACCGCCCCGTCTGCCCTATGTAGGACTTGCCGCACGTCAGGGGGATTTCGTACACGACTCCTGTAGAGCACTTCGCGTACGGCTTTGCATGGTTTTTACCGCAGCCGAGACTTCTTTTAGGTTCACTGGAGGTACGGGGGCAGAGCCGCGCCAGCTTGACTGGCGCCGAAAAACAAGGGGACACCATACCTGCCTGCTACCTTCCTTAGGTTGTGGCTGACCTTGTGTATATAAGGCACCACTTCAGGTCTTACGGTAAGAGGAGTCGTCCTCGTCCTGCCTCCCTCCTCGAACCTTTCACCTTCTGCAGAAGTGTTTCCCACCACTGGCGTCACCATCGAGTCAGGGAACCCAGCCGTCTTGAGACGGGAAATCTGATTGTCAAAAGCATCCTGCATTTTGTGAACGCACGACTTCCTGAGAGCCGACTCTAAACAGAGCATAGCAACTCCCCTTTTCACAATCTTTGACTGGGCAGAATCATATGGCACCAAACCCTTCTGTGCCCGAGGAAAATACTGCCAGCAGGCATGACCATGGCCAAAAGAAATGCTAGGTCCAAAAAACGCAGGGTATTCTCAAGTGGAAGCTCATGAGTAAAAGAAAGACCTTTGCCAAGACGTTTAAACATATCCAGAATGACATCACAGGTGGTTAAAGTTCCTTGCTCGTTAAAACAATTAAAAAATCGTCCATATATCTAAAAACGGTTAAAATGTTTAAAAACGCATTGCCTTTAAAAGCTTCCTCGAGCGCCTTGTCAATGTAACCTAGAAATATATTACACAGTAGCGGCGCAATACACGACCCGATGCAGATGCCACGCTTCTGTAAAAAAGCTGTTCGTCAAACCTGATAAAAGTGCTATTAAGATAAGTCTCTAAAAGCGTTAAAAAATGTTCCACCGAGATACCAACTGCGTTCTGGAAAGGAATCGAGCCATTTTCGTCAACGCACATCCTAACCGCCTAAACAGGTCGCTATTGTGGGATGGAATAAAAAAGATCCTCCACATCTACAGAAAAAGCTGGGCCTATGGCCTGGTTGTTCCTAAAAAAGGCAACAACATCATCCGAACTTTAGTCAAAAAGGGATCGGTAATAACAAGACTCTTCAAACTCTTAAGAATGAAGCGACTAACATGTAGCTGCCAGGTTCCACGCTCGCTAACAATTGTTCTGAACGGAATACTGGGTTTATGTGTCTTCGCCGTGAAGAAAACACTTAAGGCCTTACTCGTAGTGCTACTAATGTCACTGGCTAGTCTATCTAGGTTAAAAGACTTGCACATATTTATAACCTTGCTCTTTACCCTAGCTTCAGAGCTTTTTATAGGTTTAAAATTCTTCTCAAGGCCTCAGAGGCCTTGGTGCCAAACAACCCTCTCGGAAGGACTACAAACCCTCCTTCCTTATCTGCTTCCAAAATAACAAGGTCATTATCTTGCAAAAGTTCAAAGTCCTATGTATAACGGATACAGTACGATTAGAAGACGGGCAGGAAACACTCTTGGTAGAAGACAGTCAACACCTTTAGCAGGCACCTGTCATGGTCTTCCTGCGGGGCCTTCTTCGCCACACGTCTATTTAAAGCAGCCAGTTCATGGGCGAGAAGGCCCCGCAGGAAGACCATGACAGGTGCCTGCTAGAAGGTGTTGACTGTCTTACCAAGAGGTTTCCTGCCGTCTTCTAATCGTACTGTATCCGTTATACATAGGACTTTGAACTTTTGCAAGGATAATGACCTTGTTATTTGGAAGCAGATAAGGAGGAGGGTTTGTAGTCCTTCCGAGAGGGTTGTTTGGCACAAAGGCCTCTGAGGCCTTGAGGAAGAATTTTAAACCTATAAAAAGCTGAAGCTAGGGTAAAGAGCAAGGTTATAAATATGTGCAAGTCTTTAACCTAGATAGACTAGCCAGTGACATTAGTAGCACTACGAGTAAGGCCTTAAGTGTTTTCTTCACGGCGAAGACACATAAACCCAGTATTCCGTTCAGAACAATTGTTAGCGAGCGTGGAACCTGGCAGCTACATGTTAGTCGCTTCATCTTAAGAGTTTGAAGAGTCTGTTATTACCGATCCCTTTTTGACTAAAAGTTCGGATGATGTTGTTGCCTTTTTTAGGAACAACCAGGCCATAGGCCCAGCTTTTCTGTAGATGTGGAGGATCTTTTACTCCATCCCACATAGCGACTGTTTAGGGCGGTTAGATGTGCGTTGACGAAAATGGCTCGATTCCTTTCCAGAACGCAGTTGGTATCTCGGTGGAACATTTTTAACGCTTTTAGAGACTTATCTTAATAGCATTTTATCAGGTTTGACGAACAGCTTTTTTTACAGAAGCGTGGCATCTGCATCGGGTCGTGTATTGCGCCGCTACTGTGTAATATTTCTAGGTTACATTGACAAGGCGCTCGAGGAAGCTTTTAAAGGCAATGCGTTTTTAAACATTTTAACCGTTTTTAGATATATGGACGATTTTTTAATTGTTTTTAACGAGCAAGGAACTTTAACCACCTGTGATGTCATTCTGGATATGTTTAAACGTCTTGGCAAAGGTCTTCTTTTACTCATGAGCTTCCACTTGAGAATACCCTGCGTTTTTTGGACCTAAGCATTTTTTTGGCCATGGTCCTGCTGCTGGCAGTATTTTCCTCGGGCAAGAAGGGTTTGGTGCCTATGATTCTGCCCAGTCAAAGATTGTGAAAAGGGGAGTTGCTATGCTCTGTTTAGAGTCGGCTCTCAGGAAGTCGTGCGTTCACAAAATGCGGATGCTTTTGACAATCAGATTTCCCGTCTCAAGACGGCTGGGTTCCCTGACTCGATGGTGACGCCAGTGGTGGAAACACTTCTGCAGAAGGTGAAAGGTCGAGGAGGAGGCAAGGACGAGGACGACTCCTCTACCGTAAAGACCTGAGTGGTGCCTTATATACCACAAGGTCAGCACAACCTAAGGAAGGTAGCAGGCAGGTATGGTGTCCCCTTGTTTTTTCGGCGCCATTCAAGCTGGCGCGGCTCTGCCCGTACCTCCAGTGAACCTAGAAGTCTCGGCTGCGGTAAAAACCATGCAAGCCGTACGCGAAGTGCTCTACAGGAGTGGTACGAAATCCCCCTGACGTGCGGCAAGTCCTACATAGGGCAGACGGGGCGGTGCCTAAATGATCGAGCCAGGAACACGAGCAAAAGTTAAAGAAAGGAGACGTTTTCGCGCACCTGCCTGCGCACTGTAAAGATGCACGTGTGAACCACGGTTTCAAGGGATAAAGATTCTGGGCAGAAGCAAGATCAAAAAGCTCGAGAGCTATTAGAAGCTTACTTTATAGAAAGAAAAATGATGATTGTGTCAGTGACACCTCATTCAGATTATTTCAATCGGAAATGTCTTTCTTGGACAGGTGGCTGCCCCACTAGATGATGAGCGGACGTAACTGTGTTGCGCGAATGTCAAAACGCGCTAATATATTGCTACGTCTTTCACTGAATAAAATGAGTTGAAAGTTTACCGCCCGTGTCGTCGTACTCCCTCTGTCCTCGTCTTTTTCTGTGCGGTCAAAATGTCAAACAGTAAGCACCAACTAGGCCCAAACGCAAGTTCTCCTAAAGCATAATCTCGTACAGTAGGCCCTTCTTTGTGTCCTTTCCGCATTCGTGTCCTGCAATGAAGATTCGCTCATCAGTTACATCGTGGCAACTACCTGCCGGGCAAGATCATCGGCTTCGGCATTAAGCGACACATGCAGCGATCCTCTTGACCTGGAGTCACTGTTCGGATGTGTCTGGTCGTCATGGTGGGAAACACTAAAGCGCATGTGCAAAATTACGC